>NC_050578.1:135615073-135915073 GCF_011100635.1 Trichosurus vulpecula | reverse complement strand
AACGTGGGTTCAAGTCTTCCTTTTGACACTTAATAGCTTCATGACTGGTGTAATAGACTATGCATGTGTGAAACCAATTTATAAAAGCTTATGTTTATTAGGGCTAATGGTACATTAGTAAGACTTACATTGATCAATGCATGCAATCAAATTTTATTGACTGTCCAACAATGCAAATCTCAACTGCACTAAAAACAAACCATAACTTGATTCCTTCAAGTTCTGATGAGCGTGTCTCATACTGATGCTCATGACAAAGTTCCCAGCTGTAGGCTCCTTCCAAGGTGGCATTCTAGTAAGTCATGCTCTTGAGCAAACATGACATGGACTAGTTTCTAAGTGAAGTTCTGATTCAGGAGCAGGCTGATAGCTGGTTCTGGCTAAAGGCATTTACAAATTACAACTAAATTCTGACTGGTGATTGGTTACCTAAACATATGACAAAAAAACTATCAATCAAAGTTAACATCATGGCAAATGTTTATTTTTTTAACAGATACAGGATACATACTAATCATTAGCAGATGTTTATGTGTTGCTTATCAGATTGGGGAATACACACATCTTTGTAGTCATTTGGAAGATTCAGGGTCATCATAAGCAGTTGTTTATCAAATTTGGGGGATATACACATGTCATTACTAGTTTTTTAAAAAAATCAAATTTGGGTGACATATACCTGCCATGCCAAACTATACACAGATATTTATCTTGTTACAACTTAGTTGTTGTGTTTCCATAACAACAGCTTGGTCACAACATGAAGGTTAAAGTAAAGTGAAGTTGCTTAATTAACGTACATATTTATTCCCACTAGAACTAGGCAATTCACTTAATCTCTATGCTCCTCAAATAACTGCTAAAGATTTAACTTCACAGTCATAGAGGGCTGCTGTCTGCATTTATGGAGGAAATTCCCTACACTGGCAAAATCATACATCATTTGTGATTCCTAGCATTCTATTCTGCTATAGTTACCTGTGAAGATTTTTTTTTGTTTTACTTGGCCAGAATTCTGAATTTAAAAGTTCCAGAAACGGAAACTAAATTCTTCTACCTTAAAAAATAGTTATTATAGATTTTCATCTTGGAAAAATTCCTCTTTGTCTATGTCATTTGCACTTAAGTTAAAAACAAAAATGCCAAAATCCTAAGTAAAGGAAGCCAAATAAAAGTGTTTCTTTGTGATGAGGATGCTGGAATCCTGTAGCTGAAAAGCAATTTCAAAACCACTTAATTTATGGACCAGAATTCTAAGAAATTTTTTTTTCACAATGAAGTACTCAAAGAAAACTGTACAACTTATTTATTAAAAAAATCCAGAACTATCACTTTCAATCTTGCCATATCCCTAGTTACTGTAAAAGTAACAGTATATTTTCTTCTTTAAAATAAGAATTAAAATACATAAAGTAACAATTTTATATAAAAATTTTAAGTAAAACTGAAACATGAATCTTTTGAATACAAAATATTCTTTAAAATTTCTGGAAAACAATGCTGAGAAATAGAAAAATAAAAAAAAGTTTCCATTTCAGAAATTCTAGGCTTGCTCTTTTTGGTTCCCACTTATATTAGGGATTCATTCTTTATAAAAAGTGAAGTTTAAGCAATGAACCCTTGTGCAAAAGTGGAAGAATGGACTTCCTTTTACCTTTGTTAATTGCAAGATAAGTGATCTCTATTGGAGAAGGGGCCTCCTCCTTTCAAGGATTGCTTAGTTTGTGGTCTCCCCCAGGTCTGATCCCATGAGAGCTAAAAAAACTCCCCCATTATCTCATGTGTCATCAGTCTTGTTGATAAAAGGTAGTCAGAAGCTCTTTTCATTCTTGTGACTTAGCCACGTTTCTTTAAATAAATCCCCAATGACTGAGTAAGAGATAATCTTACAAGATAGAAGAATTGTAAGCTTTGGATGGGCATAAGGAGGTGTGATCTGAAAAGTGCACTCTCACTGGCTGGCAAAAACCCATTTCATTTTTCATTTTATCATCAAAGTACTCATTAGCAGGACTATAATTTATTTCCATATTACTGTGTCTCCATTACTTTAAAGTTTAAACTAATAAGGAATTTCAAGATTGGAAAGAATAATGTAAGATGATCTAGTCCAACCCTCTCATTTTAAATTTGAGGAAGATGAGGCCCAAAATAAGTGAAGTTACTTTCTAAAAGCCACACACCTGGAACTAGATTTTAGAAGTCTGATTCTTCCTTCTCCTCTGCTCCTCTTCTTCCTCTGGTTTGGGGGCTATGTATTTTTTTCTCTTCCCTATTTATTTATTCTATCATTGATTTAAAAAAAAAACCTGGGACAATTAATTCTTTTGTCTCATGTAGTTTTAATTTATGATTTCTTGAAATATTGCTCTGAAAAACCAGGCTTTGATAAAGCCTCTTATGAGTCAAATAGAGTTACTTGACTATGCCTTTAAGCCCAAATCTCTTTGGCTTTTACTGGTTGCCTAATAATAGGGCCCAGTCCAAGCCTCAGCTGTTCATTGTTTGGGTTTTGATGGCTCAGAGTGAGTATAAATAGCAATTGCTTCTGTTCTGGCCAGAAACTCAGAGTGTCTTTCCCTCCCAAATTGATTCTTTTGTGAAGGCAAACTAAGCTATCTTTTGCCTCAGTTTCTACCCAGCCTTAATCACTGAATGGGTATTGCCCCAGACAAAATGAGATCTAGGAAAGACCTTAGCTTAAAAAGACCAAGGTCTCCCCCTTCATCCAGGGCCATCACCAGCCATCTTGACCTATGTCCTGCCACTGGACTCTGATGACTCTGGAGGAGAGAGTAAGTTTGGTGACTCTGCACAGCTCTGCCTCACTTATATCCAGTTTACTTGCAAGTCAAAACAATAGGCTGCTGATATCATTGGTCCTCTTAAAGAATGAAGAATGAACAATAGCAACATCTTTCTCTAGTACATGCATAACACCATAAGATTTTGATATGGAAAGAGCTACAGTAAGAAAAAAAAAATCCATAGTAGTCATCTTGTATAAATCCCTGTTTCTATTTTATTTTTAAATACTTTTTGGTGCTTTCTGGATACCACTCTCTCCTGGTTTTCCTCCTACCTACCTGACCTCTCCTTCTCTCTCTCTTTTGTTGCAATCTCCCTCAGATCACTCCCTCTAGCTGTAAGTGTCCTTCAGATTTCTGTCCTGGGTCCTCTTCTCTTCTCCCTCTATACTACTTCACTTGGTGATCTCTTGGATTCCCATGGACTTAATTACTATCTCTGTGCCTAAGATTCTCAAATCTACCTTTTCTGCTCCAATCTCTCTGTTAACCTCCAATCTCATGTCTCCAACTGCCTTTCAGATGTTTCAAACTGGATTTCCAGTAGACATCTTAAATTCAATATTTCAAAAACAGAACTCATCTCTTTTCCCCTAAACACTTCCCCCCTCCTGCCTTCCCTATTACTATAGTGTTGTACCAGAAGCGAGCGAGACACACCACAGAGTATAAGTTTTAAGTGGAGAATTTATTAGCCGGCGGCCATCGGGGTACGGCACCACAAATCAATGGCAAATGTGTTGGGGTGATGGCTTGGCTTATATAGGATATGGGGGTACAGAGTAGGGGGGAAGAGGAACAAAGGTCCTGGCTGATCAAAAGATTCAGTCAGGTTATCGTACTAGTGGGATAATCTCATTTACATTCCTTGGTGGAGTCCCAGAGTCCCAGGGATATCTCCCAGGAAGGGTCTGTCAAGTTATCTCTCAGTGGGATGGTCCTATCTATTGACATTCCAGGAAGGAACCAAGGAGTCTCAGGGATATCTGCTAGACAGGATCTGCCAGGTTATCTCTCAGTGGGATGGTCCTATCTATTGCCATTTCAGGAAGGAGCCATGGAGTCCCAGGGGGTTTGCTAAATACCAAAGATATCTGAATCCATTCTTTCTGGGGGGGCTTGTCAGTAGCTAGGGGTTACTCAGGGGTTCCTAATTTTCCTTGTATTACAATAGAAAGCAACGCCATCCTACCAGTCACTCAGACTCTCAACCTAGGAGTCATCCTAGACTAGCTTTCACCTTCCATGTCTGAGGATGTTGCCAAGGCTGGAAGATTTCACCTTGCACCATCTCTTTGAATATGTTTCCTTTGATCCTCTCCCAAGCACATATTCTTACCTGTTCCACAGCACCTCTCTACACCAGCATTGTCTCTGGCCACCCCCCATGCCTGGAATACTCTCCCTCCTTCACTCCAACTACTGACCTCCCTGGCTTTCTTTAAGTGCCAAATAAAATTCTACCTTCTCTAGGAAGCCTTTTCCTAACCATCTTAATTTCAGGGTCTTCCCTCTTTAATCAATTTTTACTTACTGTGTATTGTTAAGGCAATGAAACTTTTCCCTGTTCTTCCCTTTTGGGAAGCTAAGACTATCAAGTGTCCCCTTTGTTTGAATTGGCGGGAAACCTTTTGCAGTCTTTGTCTTGGAATATTTCTCAGCACTGAGGCAATCAGGAGTCATTGACTTGTATATGAGATGATTGTGGGGCTGGGGAACTTTCATGAATCCAGCTTGGATGAGGTCAGAGCCCTCAGGACTCCGAAAAGGTTATAATTGTGGTGTTTGACTTTTGGGGCTCTCTCATGGAAGGAGTGTTGAGACTGTGGGCAAGCTGTAACTGCCCTCCGGCTTTGACAACCGAGACAGATATTGGTATTTCTCTGGTAACTATGAATTGTGATTTGAATCAGACAAGGTCTGTCTGTTGATGTTTGCAATTTCTGTTTGTATTTGCCTTGAAGTTCAGGGGGCTGACCTTTTTCCCCTGAACTAAGTGATCAATATATGTATGTTTAATTGAACTGAGATTGTTAACCCCTTAAAGTTGCTTTCTTTAGAAAAGCAGATCAAAGAACCTGTGTTAGTGGTCTTCTGTGTGCTGGTTGTTGTTGGTTTTACACAGCCATAGTAGCTGCTAGCAAGACTGTTGCTACACATATATAGCTTGCTTTGCATATATTTATTTGCATGTTATCTCCCCCAAGAGATTGTAAGACCTTTGAGGGCAGGACCTGCATTTTCCCTCTTTTTGTATTCCCAGGATTTAGCACTGGCACATAGTAGGCACTTAATAAATGCATATTGACTGATTTTTTTTTTTACTTTTATATCATAGTCACTTTTCAATAACATAATCCTTTAGTAACCTCCCTGTTTCAACAATCTGGCTAGCAGCTGTTGTGCAGAATGAAAGACCAACACAAGCCCAACAACAATTCCTTAGAAAAGTAAAATTTCTGATAGGTTCAAGTAAATATGTAATACACATAATAGTAGAGTACTATATACACATAATAGTAGAGTAGAAAGACTCCTGGACTTGGAAACAGAGGACCTGAGTTCCAATCTCAACCCTGCTATTTAACACCTGTATGACCTTGGACAATATCTTAAGCTCCATCAGTCCCTGTCACCATCTCACCCTGTAAAAGCCCTCTGCTAACCTGGGTCTCTTCTCCCATTGGTGAGTTCTTCCCATGGCTTCCATTTTGGGTAAAGTTCCAGGTCAATCAATCTTCATTTCCTCTTCTGTCTGCTTCTGACTTCTCTGACTTTGATTCTGATGAGGGCACAGTCTCTGGGAACCCCCTTGAATCTTCCAACTAGATCTGGCCTTCCCCTAAGGCCAAAAGCCTCACATTATCGTTAGGCCCAAATCTCTCCCTCTATTGTTACTTTAGATATGCATGCCTTCAGTTACTTCCCAACCTTGATACTATTGATATCCATGCCTTCAGCTACTTCCCATCCTTAATTCCATTCTCTAGGTTCCTGGACTCTGACCCCACCTTATCCTCCTTAGACTTCCCCTCAAGACCCTCCCTAAACCCCTCCTCTAGTCACCCCAGACCACCCCTCAATCCCTCCTACAATCTTTGTGTATATAATTTCCATCTTGCCTCCATGAAGGTGCTCAGATTCATTGTAGCTCAGTAGGTTGAATCTGGCCTGCTTGTGGAAACAGGCATCACAAAGGGTGGGATTTCTTAAGACAGCCCATTATGGTGAATAAACTTTGTCTTTTCCCTTGGCTGAGAAGACTTGAGTCAAATTCTTTCGGCAGGACCTGGCGTGTAGGTATTTTGGGGCTGCGGCGGTCACCCCTAGAAACATATAGTTTCCTACAATCATCATTTTTACCAAAAACCTCTTCAATTCCACTCCTAATCTGCCACTTCACTGTAGAAGTTCTCTTGGCACCTAAAGCCTCCTGACCCTGGAGTGTCCCTCCACTGGTTCAGTTCTTTTCCCATTGGTGACTTCTTTCTGGCCTCTATTCTGGGGTGGGGCAAAGGCTGACCAATCTTCACTTTCCTCCCAGCTATGCTTTTGAATCTGATTTGAAGACATAGGGTAAGAGGGAGATTGAGTACAAGTTAGTCATTGCCCTCTCACCATTTCATGTCACCTGTACTACAAGTGAATTGTGAATCTTACCCTCTGGACACAACATGAAAGAATGTGCATGAAAGGGAGTGGCTCTCCCAGGTTGGAAGTTTTAAAGATACTGTCTTTTCTGGCTATGCAGTCAACAGAAGAAGGCTACTCCCACCCAAGTGGTAGGAAACTCAGAGAAGCAGGGGATTTTCATGTTAGGTAATGTGGGTCTGCTCCAAGGACCTCAGTGCACAAGTACAGTGTGGCAGTGTGCCATAGTACGCAGGTCAGTCTTGAAATCAGGAAGACCTGAGTGTGACAAATGTAAATTGTGTAACCCAGAGTAAGCCACTTAACTTCTCAGAGTTCCCAATCAACTCTCTAAGACTATGAAACATACATGAGGCACCAGTATACTTTGGTGAGGGGAGTTTCCAATTGTTGGCCTTGGAGTCAGTGAGGCCAGGTTTCCGGCACATTGTGACTGTGTAACCTTTAGAAAGTTGCCCCAAGGCAACTTCAGTACTAAGTTCAACACCATAGGATCATAAATTTATAGCTGGAAGGCACTTCAGCAGTATGAGTGGCTGATGTACATGTTTGAAAGTGTTCCCTGAACTAATGAAATCACTGGTGCAAAATGATACGGTTGGACATTAACAATCAATAAAAAAAAACATTAAATGCCTAATACAATTTTTCTATCAAATATTTCTTTCCTATTCACATTTTTAAGTTAGGCTTGCTATTGTCATGATGATAATTAAGATGATTATAATGATGGCAGTGATAATAATGATCAGATAATGACTCGTCCTATGACAACCTCTGTCTTAACTCCATCAAATATGAGGATGGGAATAAAATAATAATGATGATAGGAATAATAATAATACCTTCAAGTTAAATATGTCATAGTGTCAGGAAAATAATATGAAAATAGAGAATAAAAGCCAGTGTGATGAGAATCAAGGACTCTGTATGCTCTCAAACTGCTATGGTAGTTGGGGAAGTCTGACAGGAGTCCTAAAACATCAGTGGACTTGATTCTGGAAATGTCAGAGGTCAGCTAAGCATCCCAATCAGTGTGGTGAGATTGTTCCTAAAAATTTAAGAAACTGACAAGACAGTACAGTTTGGCAGACTGGCCCTATTTAGACTTGTCATCATGACAAGCTTGACACATAGAACATCAGGGAGAAAGGTCCTTTTTGTGTTCTATTACAATAAGAAAAAAGGCATGTCAGTACGAATCAGAAATACTGAAATACTCCAGCCTATTATGAGTTCTCTCTCTCTCTCTCTTTCTCTCTCTCTCTCTCTCTCTCTCTCTGCATTTCTCCCTCTCTCTGTCTCTCTCTCCATATGGATAAATACATATAAACATATATCTATATCTATATATGTAGATATATATCTATATGTATATATATATATATGTATATATATATATATATATATATATATATATATATATATATATATATATATATATATATATAAAGTATCAGCATTGCACAATAACTTAGTACTGGATCCAGCAAGCTTGAGGAAAGATTTTCATGCTACCTTTTGTAAACAATATCCTGAGCTTCAAGTTACACAACAATGTACTGCAAAACAAATGAGAAGAATACTAAGAAACAGCTTTATATACAAAGAATAATAATAAAACACTTTAATGTATATCTCTCAGATTTGGACAAATCTAAAAGAAGTACAAACAGAAAACAGGAAAATATAGAATAGAATTAATTGCCAGAGAAAATAGAGCTAAATGGCATGTTCTTAGGCTTATTATAACATTTTAAAACAACAACTTGTGGATGGGCTCACTATGGAATATACATATTTCTCAGTACCGTGTGGTAACCTCAGTAAAAGTGACCACACATATAGATGTATTGCAAAGGACACAAAGATATTGCAAATAAACATAAAAAGGAAGAAATGTTTACCATATCCTTTAAAGACCATTACAGAATAAAATAGGAATGAATTCAATGAGAGTAAACAAGTGAAATGGAAATAAGTGCTAATTTGAGAATGAAATTCTAAGAAAAGGTGGGACAAAGAATTGATAATAAAAAATTAATAAATATGTGAAAAATCAATGATAATTATAACATAACATACCAAAATTTCTGAGATGCTGCTAAAGTAGTCCCCAGGAAAGTAAGGAAACAGTTATTCATTGAATACCCAATATTTGTTAGAGAATGTACTAAGTGCTTTGCAGATATTTTCTAACCTTATATTATGACAACCCTAATGATAATTGCTGTTATTACTCTCATTTTACAGTTTAGCAAGTCATGGCAAATAGACATTAAGTGAATTATCCAGGGACACACAGTTAGTAATTATCTAAGGCTGGATTTAAACTCAGGTCTTCCAGACTCCAGACCTAGCATTCTATCCAGCTGAAGAAAAACAAAACAAAACAAAAGGATTCCCTAAAAAAATACATTAACAAAATAAAACAAGAGAAGATGATAGTTTGAGGTCTGGATGTGCTATTCCCTCCTTCATTGCTACCCTTCCTCACACCTTGAATATCTCTTACTATTTGATGTTCTGTATTTCTCCAAATGAATTTTTATCATTTTATCTAGCTCTGTAAAGTATTTATGTTTTAATTTATATCTACATATTCTTATATGTTGTGTACGTATGTTTATACATAAGATGTATTTATGTGCATACATTTAAATACACATTCATTCCTCAATCTAGATTAGATTAGATGAGTGTAATTAAATAGTTGCTAACATCTCCAGGGGAAAAGGAAAAAACAAAAAATCTGATGGCTTTGAAAATCTAGACATATTGAAAATTCCAGAATCGCTATTGAATAATAAAACAGATGGTGAAAATAATATCAATGTCTTCAATGATTTTGAAAAGTTGCATGCTTTGAATGGATTTTTTGTTGAAAAAATTTAAACTAGATTGCATGAATCCCACTAATAAACCAACTATAGAAAAATGATATAATTAAAAAAAAACGTTGGTATCTGTTATAACCATCACAAATAAATACATTCTTTCAAGATATTTCAAAGAATGTAAAACACATTTCAGGACAAGCATGTGATAGTATATGCTACCATTGCCAAGGTAAAAACCGTAAGAGGAAAGATTGAGCTGCATTTAAATACTGTTAGAGAAAAAAGAATTTTTTTTAGCTCTAAATGCTCATATCAGTAAGAGAGAGAAAGCGGAGCAATAAATGGGGGCATTTAACTAAAAAAAGAATTACAAAAAAAGAGCAAATTAAAAATTCCAAGTTAAATATCAAAATAAGAATCCTGAAAATCAAAGGAGAGATTCTCAGATAAATTTAAAAGTTAAAAAAAATGGACTAATAAATAAAATTAGGAGTTGGTTTTAGGAAAAAAAAACACAACAAAATGGATAAATGATTGGTTAAATTGATTAAAAAGGGGGAAAAGACAAATTACTAGTGTCAAAAATGAAAAGGTTAAATAATGCTGCCAAAGAAAATAAAATTGAAACAATTATTAACTTTTTTGCCCAATTATATTACAATACACTGATAATCTAAATAAAATAGATGGATATTTACACACACACACACACACACACACATATATATATATACATATATACATATGTGCCTAGATTAACAGGAGAGTTTAGAATACTTAAATAACTCTATTTTAGAAAAAGAAATTGAAGAAGACATTAATAAGCTCCCTAAAAAAAATCCCCAGGAACAAATGGATTTACAGATGAATCCTACCAAACATTTAATAACAACTAATGCCAATGTTATCAAAATAATTCAGAAAAAAATAGGCCAAGAAGGAGTCCTTCCAAATTCCTTTCATGACACAAATATATTTTGATACCTAAAACAGAGAGAGTAAAAATACAGAAAGAAAACAATAATCATATTTCCCTAATGGATATTGCTGCAAATTTTTTTAGATAAAATACTAGCGAGGGATATATCACAAAGATTCATACACAATCATCATGTAAACTTTACACCAGAAATGCAGGACTGTTTTAATCTCAGGGAAATTTGATCATATTGGTAACAAAAATTATGTGATTATATGAATAGATGCAGAAAAAAGTAGACAAAATATAACACACATCCTTAAAAAAAAAGCAAAACACTAGAAGGCAGAAGAATTCAATGAAATCTTCTTAAAATGATAAATAGTATCCATCTAAAACCAAGAACAAGAATTATCTGTGATGAGGATAAACTAGAATTCTTTCTAATAAGATCAAGAGTTAAGTAAGGATGTCCATTTTCACTACTGTTATTCAATGTTGTATTAGAAATGATAGCTCTAGCAATAATACAAGAGCAAGAATTTGAAGGAATAAGAAAAATCAATGAAGAAAGAAAACTATCACTCTTTGCAAATGATATGATGGTATACTTAGAGAACCCTAGAAAATCTACTAAGTAGCTTGTTGAAACAATTAACAATTTTAGCAGGTAAATCATCAATATTTCTATATATTACCAACAAAACCCAAAAGGAAGAGATCAAAAGAGAAACTCCATTTAAAATAACCGGCAACAATTTAAAATATTTGGGAGTTTAAGACAAAGCCAGGAACTATATGAGCATAATTACAAAACACTTTACATACAAATTAAGGCATATCTAAGTAATTGTTGAAATATTAATTGATCATGGGTAGGCCAATGCAATATACTAAAATTAATTTAATTATTCACTGCAATGTCAATAAAACTACCATAATAATTTTTATAGACTTAGAAAACAATAATAAAATTTATCTGGGAAAACAAAAGGTCAAGAATATCAAGGGGACAAATGGAAAAAAAGGAAGGAAGGCAGCCTAGTAATGCCAGATTTCAAACTAAAATACAAAGTAATAATCATAGAAACAATCTGGTAATGATTTCTAGGTCTATATGTTAAAGACATAGAAAAAGGGAAAAGGACCTATTTGTACAAGAAAATATAGCATCTCTTTTTGTAGTGGCTAAGAATTTGAAATCAAAAGGATGCCCATTGGGGAATGGATAAACAAGCTGTGGTATATTACTGTGATGGAATATTATTGTGCCATAAGAAATGACAACCAGAATGATTTCAGAAAAACCTGGAAAGACATATATGAAGCAATGCAAAGTGAGTTAAGCAGAACCAAGAGAACACTGTACACAGTAACAGCAATATTGTATGATGAAGAGTTGTGAATGGCTTAGCTATTCTCAGCAATACAATGATCCAAGAAAATCCCAAAGGACTAATGATGAAGCATACTGTCAGCCTCCAGAGAAAGAACTGATATTGTCTGAATACAGACTGAAGCAGGCTATTTTTCACTTTTTCTTTCTTTCCTTCCTTCCTTCCTCTTTTCTTTTTCTTTCTTTCTTTCTTTCTTTCTTTCTTTCTTTCTTTCTTTCTTTCTTTCTTTCTTTCTTTCTTTCTTTCTTTCTTTCTTTCTTTCTTTCTTTCTTTCTTCCTTCCTTCCTTCCTTCCTTCCTTCCTTCCTTCTTTCTTTCTTTCTCTCTCTCTCTCTCTCTCTCTCTCTCTCTCTCTCTCTCTCTTTCTTTCTTTCTTTCTTTCTTTCTTTCTTTCTTTCTTTCTTTCTTTCTTTCTGTTCCAGGCTTCTTGTACAAAATAACTAATATGGAAGTATTTTACATGATTGCAAAAAAAACTGGTCATAACTAAGAAATAGAGTGGTGGATCAGACGAATAGATTAGGCATACAATACAGAGAACTAATTACCATATTAATCCAGTGTTTGATAAACTACAAAACTCAAACTTTTGGAGATAAGAACTCATTATTTGACAAAAACTGCTGGGAAAACTGCAAAGCAGACTGACAGAAACTCAGTATAGACAGATATCTCACAATAGGAGTATATGCTTTAACCATAAAGAGTGATATAAGCAAATTTTGGGAGCATGGGGGAAATTATCTGTCAGACTTACAGATAGGAGAAATGTCTATGACCAAACAAGAGAAAGAGAGGATCATGGGAAGTAAAATGGATAATTTTGATTATATGAGATTCAACGGTTTTTGCACAGGCAATACTAATGCAGGCAAATTAGAAAAAAATCAGGAAGCTGGGAGGAAATACAGTAAGTTTATCTAATAAAGGCCTCATTTCTCAAATATAAAGAAATTGAGGATAATTTATCAAAAAAAGAGACATTCTTCAATGGATTAATGGTCAAAGGGTATGTTAAAAATTAAAATGTAAAAAAATTCCTAAGAAGAACCAAATATTACTAAGCAGAATTTGCTTGAGAAAATTATTGACAAAATATGATACTGGGAAGATTTTATTCATATCTAACCAGTACACTCAGTAGAAAATTCAAATAACAAATTGCCAAAAAAGGAAGTAAAATAAATAAATAAGACATATGGACTGTAACCCGGAAAATGAAACCATTTTAGAAACTTTTGCCACCCTTAGTAAATAACAGAAAGAGAAATTCCAAATTTATTATATTACCAGAAGCCAATGGAACACAAAACAAAATTAATAATTTATCTGCCATCAAAAAGCATACTAACATAGATTGAGAATCAAAGAAATTACATGAGAAAGGGCACCCCAAAGGAGGATATGAAAAATGTCATGTCTCTGTAGTCAAAGAAGTCCAACAAGCAGAAAACAGAAAACTTCTATACCATTAAATACAATGACTTTGTCCAAAGATATTCCTGGAATTCTAGTTTCATTGAAGAACTAGGAAGCAGCAGTTCCTGAAAAAGTTAATAATTATTGGTTCATACACTTTATATATTAGTGCATGAATTCCAAGCAAAGCATTTGACCATACTCTTCTCTGATGCAAATTTGATTTTATCTTTCTAACCATGAGACATCATATATTTATTGCCAATGATTAAGAATGCCTGTAACCTCTCTAAGTATAAGCCATACCCTCTTTCTCTATGCCTACTGTCTTTCCTGGCTTTCTTTAAGTTCCAACTAAAATTTCATGTTCTATAAGAAGCCTTTATGAAATCTTCTTTATTCTAGTCCCTTCTCTCTGTTAATTTGTTTGGATTTATCCTGTAAAAACAAGCTATAGTTTATCTCCCCCATTAGATTGTAAACTACTTGAGAGCAGAGACTAATTTTTGCCTATTCTCAGCATTTAACAGTGCCTGGCACATAGTAGGTGCTCAAAAAAATGTTCATTGACTGACTAAATGCCTAGGCAGTATTGCATATAAATCCCTATCACCTGAGACTCAGGAGTAGACGGGCAGAAAAGCACCAAGCTAGCCCATGACTGACCCAGCATTCAGGCATTTCATGCTCAAACCAGAGCTCAGAGATCCCTTGCCTAAAACAAATCAGGAAAAAGAGCCAAGCCAGTACCCAATGAGCCCATGCCTGAGCCCCAGCAAGAGAAAAGGCCATATAACCCCTAGAAAGCAAAATACCTTATAGTAGGCCTGTGACCAGAACAATCAATTACATGCACTTGAACACTTGTCAGTATTACACCAAGAAGCAAAGTCAACTCTGGGTTTAGGAATGTGCAGGAAGAATAAGAAAAAACTGAGACCAAAAACTGTGGCTCAGACACACACACACACACACACACACACACACACACACACACACTCTTACCGAAAGGAATGTGAGAAGATAGTCAAACGCTATTGTCCAAGCCATGAGTTGGTCTAGTGTAGAAAGAAATTTGGAAGGGGGCTCCAAATATCAATAATCTGTGCATACTTTTTGAGTCAGCGATATCACTACTAAGTTTATAAGCCTAAAAGATCAAAGGAAGAGGAAACAGGTGCATTTGGAGAAAATATTTGTAGCACCTTTTTTGTTATAGAAAAAGAATGGGAAACTAAGGCAGTACCCACAAATTGAGAGATGGCTAAATGTACAGTATATGCATGTAATGGGATATTTTTTTGGACAGGAAGAACTTGTGGAAAGGACAGTTTCAGGGAAACCTGGCAAGGTGATTTCAATAGAACCTAGATAAATGTAATAGTAACAAGGACACAGTAAAGAGAAACACCTTTGAAAAACATAAAAATCCTGTTGAGTGCAGTGAACAATCATGATTTCAGAGGATGGACGATAAATCATACATCCCACTTCCTGACAGACAGGTGATGGACTCCAGAATGAGAAATGCATTTTTATATGTAGACAACATTAAAAAAAATGGGCTAACCTATGCATATTTATTTCAAGGTGTTTTTTTCCAATCTAAGAAGAGAATTTGGATGTTATCCATTTATGAAGTATGAAAAAGTCATTCGCATGAAATTGGATGGCTAGCTTTCCATTTATTTGTTGAAGGTGAGCCACATTCACTGTATCATTTAAAAAGCTCAGTTTGCTAGTCCTGAGTTTCGTGGAGTATGAAGTCTGGGCCTCTATCAGAGCACAGTCGGGTGATAGATTTTTTCTCTTTTTCCTCCACCCACTGGCCACAGAGCGATGTACTCAAATTGACAGCCCAACAGGAGATACCACATCCTTAGGGAAATAGGGAGAATGATATAAACTCAGAGTCAGATTAGTTTCAAGCAATTTGACCAATGGCAGCAGAGAAGAGAGCTGACTGGATTCAAGAGAGGATTAGCACTGGCAGTCTAGAGCTGAACTGCGAAGAAGATTGACTTACAGGTCACAGTTTACAACTCATCCAGAAGAGGACTCCGTTAGAAGACATAGAACATTGGATCTCTGCAATACTGTTTCATATTTAAAGGTAATAGTATTTTAAAAGATGAAACCATATCAAATATTAATGATTTCCAAGTTATGTGGCATGAAAAACTTCCAAAACCAAGAGACTTAGCAGAAGTAATTAAAACTGTTTTGGAACAAGATACAAGGTACATGTTATAAATGCGGTTCTATCTTCCACTGGAGGAGTTCCAAAGATGCCTTCCACAATTCCATAAAAAATGAACCTATACCCCAATATTCATATTCGATTCTAAAAAAAGCAGGCATTTTGTCCCACTGCACAAGAGTGAACATTGAGCATTCAAGACTAATACCAAGAGAGTGACTGGGTCTTGGAGCATTTCTATCTAAACCTCATCAGAAAAGATGAGTAGAATGAGGTAATAGTAGTAGTAATAGCCTGAATAGTTGAGACAGATGTTTTTGAAGCCAAGAATACCTAGGTTCAAGTTCTGCCTTTTGCAAGTACAGGCTGTATGACTCCAGTCAAGTCACTTAACCTTTAAGTGGTACAATAATGATAGAAATGATAATAAAAATAATAATCAGCATCTTATATCTCCTATATGTCCTATATGTGATATTGTAAAGTTTGTAAGGAATTTTATGACTATTTCATTTCATTTGCACAACAACCCGGTGAGATACATACTTCTATTTTTACAGAGGAGCAAACAGAATCTGAGAAAGATTAGGAGATTTACCCAGCATCTCACAGCTAGTAAGAGTCTAAGGCAAGACTTGAACTCAGGTTTTCTTGATTCCAAGTCCAACATTCTATCTGCTTTGCCACAATTTTTTAATACTCTAAGTTACAGAGAAGGTGCTGACCTCCATTTTTAGAAGACATTTCCTCACCTGGGAATTAATTGCCTATGGCTATGAAATCACAATTCGTAACAACATCATCACTGTAGCAATATTCTAGTTTTGGCATTCTGTTTGATATTTTTTATGTAAAATGTATGTTATTTTTGCAATTGGTATCCAATAAATTGATGGACAAAGCATTCATAAACATAAAATGTGACTATGCTTCCCTGATTGATGATGCACAGCTGATGGAAAAATCCCCAAAGCTCTGATTTGGACAGCTTAAAGGATATGAAAATCCTGTAATCTTGGCTTGGACCTGAATGTTTCCAGGCTAGTCAGGAGGTCCACTTCCTTTCCCAACCACTGTTGCTGAAAACTCCCAGGATGCATTCTCTTCTCCTCAAAGGACTCACTTGATTCTGCACAAGGCTGAGGGTGAAGCGATTTCAGATGAATTAGCTGAGCAGCAGCTGTTCCCTCTCCTCCACTGGCTCAGGCTCCAAGTGTCAGATGTCAGGGTCCTGAACAAATAACTAAGTCTTTGTTTTCAGTTACAAAATTGGGCTCTGATTCTGTGAAATATCAGAGCAAGGGTGGGCACATGGGCACTCACAAAGTCTCATGCTAGATGCCTCCTTTCCCTGCTTTAGGGAATTAAAAGCAAAAGGCTGGTTATACTCATTGAAAATGAGTTCTCTTGGCACTGATGAAGGTCTTTCCTTGCCAGCATAGTTGTGAAGATACAGATGGCTCATGTCTTTGCTTGATATATTTTATTTAATACATTAGTGAAATCTCCATCAAATTCCAACTCGATACTTTACATCCCTTTGTTTTTTTTTTTTTTCTGTCCTGAATCTGATTTTGGTCTACTACTCTCCTGATGGACAGCTGTATGATGGCTATTCCCAGTCTTTAAGTGATGTTTAGGATATGCTGAACCAAATTTCCATTTATTCCTCAACTGGACAAGAGGAAAAGCTGACAAAGTGTTCTAGGCTTCTCAGAACACATGAGGCAATTAGTTTCTATTTTATTAAGTTCTGAAGAAAGTGGATATTCTCAGTTGGTAAGTCTTGAGTTGATAGAGCAACACAAAAGAGATCAGCCCCAGCTGGTTTCTAGGTCATGCATTGTCGTGCTGAGGGGGACAAGTCCAGCTGGAGTGTCACAGAAAGACCTAAAGCCCACGGGAGCTCTCAGGTTACAGGGAGCTTGGCTAGACTCTTGGCGGCTGATAGTACTTGATAGTATCTGGGACTTCTATGCACTACGGGGACTCTGGGAAGTGAATTTGCCACAAAGATGTTTATTCTATACAGCCTATGCCAAAACGCACAACTGATAAAGGGCCTATGAGTTTGAAATCAATCCATGGTTTCTCTGCCATGCTCATATGACTTTCATTCCAAGCCCTGCCTGAAAGCTTCGTGGAAAGTGAAATGTTTCTGCCTAGCAGTGAAGGAGACATGGAAACATGTTGTCTATAGATTGAAACAGCCAACAGTGGGAAGCCTTGAGTACAGCTTGGAGGCACAGAGAGGGCATTGATTAGAAAGTAGATGTGTTTTGACCTTTTCAAATGTCATTCTTGGAACGTTAATAAATATAGCAAACAGAGGAAAAGAATTCTTAAAGGGACAGACTCTAGCCCTGTAAATGAGGGGCAAATCACTTGATTTTAAAAACAGAAATTGTTAAGATATGAAATGAACTACTGTCTACCTTTGGCTTTTCCATATGAGTCCTTTTCAGTGGCTCCAATCAAATAATGTTGCTGTCTTTTGAGCTCTACACATTTGTATCCTGGCTGAATATGCTAGGTGTTAAAGTGCTTCATAACAAACCCAGTTTCCTTGGGGAAAAACGAATTTGTTTACAAGTAAACAATAAGTGGAACTTTAAAATGCATGGGATCCTTTTTGTAATCTCATTAAAACACCCATGGGCTTAAACAAAGGGAGTTGTGAGAAATGTTTACGCAAACAGAGTGATATTCTTTTGTGATCTAAACATTTTGTGGTCTGAGACAAAATCATGGGTTTCAATAAAAGCAATCTGGGGATATTGAGTGTGTCTGTATTTCTGTTTTTATCAGACCCATGGTTTCATTGATTTAAGGAGCGCAGAATGAGGAAAATCTTTTTACCCATGAAAATCAGCAACTGTTGTACAATTTTTAGTTTTTGAGACTTTCTTCAACTCCTGAGAAATTAAGTGAATTGTCTAGAGTCACATAGTCGGTATGGGTCAGAGGCAGGATTTGAATCCAAGTCTAAAAACTCCAAGCAAAGTGTTATCTATATTATTGCTTTTTGCATAAAAATGTATGTGTGCATGCGTATGTGTATTATGAATTAATGTATATATGCACATACAGTGCATTCAAAAAGTCCTAATGTCATTTTAAGCTTAAAGACTTTAAGAGTTGTGGAACTCTGTGTGTACTGTTCTTTAAACTCTTGAGGACATAGATCTCATCTTCTCATTTATCATTTTATCTCTTCTAGTGAAAGGTAGTATATTACAATGAATAGAGAGCAAGCCTCAGATCCAGGAAAATCTCACATCAAGTCCTGACTTTGGCATATACTGACTGTGTGACCTTGGGAAAGTCACTGAACTTTTTGGTGCTATTCTTTTTTTTTCTTTAAACATATTTTCATATTACTAATGTTGTAAAGAAGAATTAGAACCTATAGGAGTGTGTTGGTAAGCAAAACAGGCTCTTAGTACTTGGTTCAACCAAGTGCTCTGGAAGAGTTTGGCTTTTGTCTCCTTTGATTAGTTCAGTGTGTTTCATTGAGTCTTACTAGGCGCTAAGCCCTAGATCCAAACCCCTGTTAGGTGTAAAACCTATGTGGGTGTGGATTGGTAACTAAGGTGGGGCCCAAGGTGGGTCTAACTAAGGGGAGGTGCTAACTCCAGAGCCAATCATAGCAGCCTAAGTTCTGGTCATTCAGATGACGTTTGATGACATCTGAAATGGTACAAGAGGAGAAGCCAGAGCTATTTGCGCAGGGCTTTCACTCTTGGTGGTACACGCTGAGCCCACCAGCTCATAAACCCTGATGTTGGGACTTTGTTAAACTCTGGTAACTATGTATTGGGATTTGAATCAGACAAGGTCTGTCTGTCCATGTTTGTACTTTGTTTGTATTTTGCTCTGAAGTTCAGGGTGCTGGCTTTTTCCCCCTGAACTAAGTGAGTGATATTTGTATGCTGGATGGATTAAAATAAGCTTGTTAACTCCTTAACGTGTCTTTCCTTAGTAAAACAGATTAAAAGAACCTGCATTTTAGCAGCGTGCTGGCAGCGTGCTTGTTGTTGGGCTTGTGTTGGTCTTTCACCCCCAGAACAGCTGCTAGATGGATTGTTGAAACAGGGAGAAATCACAAGAAAGAAGAAACAAAAAGAAAAGAGAGGGAGAGAACAAATAGTATGCTTTAATCTGCATTCAGACTCCATATTTCTTTTCTGGATGTGGATAACAGTGCTAGTCTTTAAGATTCTAACTTTCAGAGATACTTCTGAGAGGCACATTGGTAAAGAGTAGTCTCCTTTCCTAGCGAAATCATATTAGTCCCTATCCCCTATCACCCCTAGCATTTGTGGTAGAAGTGGATAGAGCCTTGGATTCAGGAAAGCTTGGATGCATGTCCTGCCTCTTCCTATGTGGCCAAGGTGGAAGCTTTAAAACCTCTCAGTCCTTCCAGAACACATTTGAAAACTCCAAGATCCATAGGAGTGGCTAATACACATTACTGAAATTGGTTGGAGTTAAAAGTCTCTTAAGGGTGTTGTACTCCATTCTTCCCTTCATTTTGCAGAGGCCAAGGGAGGGCAAATGTGATTGAATAACTTAATGATGTTTGCACAGGTGTTGAATGGGATGGTTGAGATTCAAACTCAGGGCCTCTCACTTCAAAGGTAGCACTCTTTTCACTATACCCTGCTGGGAGTTCCTTATGCCCATGGAATCTCATTCCAGGTTCATCCTTCCCCTCCAAAAAAATCCCCTATGCAAAGTACAGTACAGTGTTCCAAGCTGGTCCTTGTTAAATGTTTTGCTCAGGAAATTAATCTTTTCTCACCTTTCTTTTTCACATTGGGAATTTGATGTACCATCCATTCCCTCCTCTTTATAGACAATTTCCCCTTCTACTTAAGTTCATCCTGTCCCAACCCACTTTTTTTTAAAATCCACTTTCTACACACAGTTGGGTGATGAGTTATTAAATTTTATATACATATATATATATATAATTACTATATATATATATATATATATATATATATATATATATATATATTATTTTTAAATTAAATTTTACTTTCAATTTTCAGGAAGTTATTTTTCTTCCCCCAAAAAGTAAAAGAAAAAAGAAAAACAAATCCCCTGTTAAAAATGAGCATAGTCAAACGAAACAAATTTCCATGCTGGCCTTGGCCAAAATTTGTTGTTCAGTCATGTCTGATTCTTTGTGACTCTATTTAGAGTTTTCTTGGGAAAGATGCTCCTTCTCCAGTTCATTTTATAGATGAGGACTTGAAGCAAATGACTTGCCCAGAGTCACACAGGTAGTAACTTTCTAAGGCTAAATTTGAACTCAGGAAGCTCAGTCTTCCTGATTTTAAGCACAGTAGTCTATCTACTATACTACCTAGCTGCCCTTCGCCCAAAACCAGGGGTTTCATTCTTCATGTTAGTCCATCACGTCTCTGTCAAGAAGGTTGTAGCATTCTAAAAACTATTGAACATTCCATGAATTCACGTCATCTTCATGCAAGAGTCTCTCTATTGTTCTAATTTTAGTTTATGTGCTGCTGAAGCAAGTCCAATACATTTAAATTACACAAGCATTGTAGATGGACAATTATTTGCCTCTAGAATGAAGTAGGGCCTATATATCAGATTTAAAAATTCCATCAGATTTCCAAGATGCTCCCAGACTGTTTTCAGCATTGGTATTTTCTTGCTGATGCTCTATGCTTATGGATCATGGCATACCCATATCTTCATAAGCATTAGAATAGCAGGTGACCCAAAGAAGAAGGGAAAGAAAGACATGTAGTAGTCATAAGTTGATGTACCATGCTACTGAACATGATTTTCATGAGTGATATCCTTCTCAAGACATCACCATCATGGCTTTTTAGGAACAAAAATAGAGGTGAACCACTAGCATAACAAGGCTTGAGAGATAATGTATGGATAACCAATGATGAATCAGAGCAGCTGGGTGGTGCCATAGTGCATAGAGTGCTGGGCCTGGAGGAAGGAAGACTCGTCTTTCTGAGTTTGAATCTAGCCTCAGACATTTACTAGCTGCATGACCTTGGGGAAGTCCATTTGCTTCAGTTTCCTCTTCTATAAATGGAGCTGGAGAAGGAAATGCCAAATCACTTCAGTATCTTTGCCAAGAAAACCTCAAATGGGGTCACAGAGAGTCTGACAGGACTGAAACAACAATAACAAACAACAACGGTTTTATCTAATAAATATTAAGAGAAACAGAAGTCTTCCAGTGCTAGATGCTCTATAAAGGCTTTATTGAATTTTAGATGGAGTATCCTGCTTGCTTTGGCAGAACACATGCTAAAATTGCGTGGACAGTTCACATCACAAAGATCACAGCTCCATCAAAGATCCAAATCATTTTTTCATCTACTTATGTTCATTTTGGTCTTGGAATTGTCTGAAGTTCTCTTCTCAGCTTCTCTGCTATGGATTGTTGTGGGAATTTTACCTCAATACTAAACACATTAGCATCTATAGGCAAAATGTTTATGAGTTATCTCACAAGAAGGGACCTGTTCATATCAAAGGATGTCATAGTTCCCTCTTACTCTTCCCAAGTAAGACATCAATGCTGGTTTCTAAATTCTACAAGAGACATTAAAAAAAATATGGAATTTTCTTAAGCATTTTGTGGTATAAATCAAATTTATGTTCTTTCTTTCTTTTTTTATAACCAGGATAATCAGTGTGATATAGTGAGACAAGGATAGCTTTGGAAACAGAGAGACATGTTTTTTAAACCTGACCCTCTAAATTACTAGAACTGTGGCCCTGAAAAAGCCTATCATTCATTCTGGATGTTAGGTAGGTAGTACATTAGTAAAATGTTGGCTTTAGACTAAGATGAGCTCAGAGATGCCTTCAAATCCTGGGATTCTAGGATTCTTTGATCTGTTTTAAATCTTTGACTTTTACTGGCATGTCCCTGTTTGGAGAGTCTTAATCAAAATTCAAATCTGAAATTTTACTGACAACTAAACTCTTTAAGTCTCAGAGAGACCAAATGAGGAATACAACAGTGACAGCAAAAGAATTTCTGTAAAATCAAGGAATTGTGGGACATGGAACCAAACACCAGTAAAGTCCTCTTGTCATAGATAGCCCTGAAGCTTAAACTCTTCCTCCCCCATGAGTGTGAGTTTTCTGGGCATTTGCTCAGGGATAAGACATTAAATTATTTCCAGCTGGGGCATGAATTGGTAACAGACAGCACTCATTTGTGTAGGGGGTAGAAAGGAACTGAGTATGTTTCTTCTACTTGATTTTTCCATTTTCATTTTCTTTGTTATCATGTCTATTAAATACAGTGTCCCAAAAGTCTTAGAGCAGTTTTAAGGTTAAATAACTCAGAAAAGTAAATGCTACAAACACAAGAAAATTAAAGTTATTTATTTATAATTTCTGAGTATTTACATTTATTACATTTCAAAATAAACACTGAATTGTGCTATACATCATTTCAGTCAAATTTCAATGTTTGTAAAACTTCCATTAGCAGCACCTCCATAACAATAACCATATCACGAAAATCAAAATGGTTCTTGTTAAAGTTGACAAAGACTAAATAGGGGAGTTTATGTTTTCATGAGAGTGAAACCCTGGCAATATCCCTGTGAAATAATAACCGATACAAGAATTTTTCAATCTCACTTGTCTCAATCCAAGTTTTTCACTAATTTAATGAGCCAATACTAGTTGACAGCCCCTTTATTCAGACAGCTAGGTGGCACTGCAGTGGACAGAGCCCTGGTCCTGAAATCAAGAAGACTCATTTTCCTAAGTTCAAATCCTACTTCAGACACTTACCAGCTGTGTGACCCTGGTCAAATAAATCGCTTAACCCTGTTTGCCTCAGTTTTCTCATCTGTAAAATGAGCTGGAGAAGGAAATAGCAAACCCTCCGTTATCTTTTCAAGAAAACCCCAAGTGGAGGAAATGAAGAGTTGGACATGACTGAACCACTTTACAACTTTATTCAGTTGGCCCTGGGATATGAAACAGAGAGACATATAGGCATTGTAGAGTTGTTTTTTTGTTTGTTTGTTTTTTTACAAATAAAGAAGGTCCATTGACTAATATAAAATTTGACTGGTCAGATTCAGGTAATAGTCACTGCTACAGCTAAAACCAAGATGAAAATCCTTTGTTCATCCTGTCTTTCTACACAGAGTCTTCCACACTTTTCCTGTCTGCTATAAGTGGTGGTGGTGGTGGGCATACCCACATAAAAGCCAGTTTTAGAAGTACCTGAGTTTATTAGTCATTGATAGAAGATCATTTATATTTTGCTACTCCTTCAATGAGGAACAAACTATAGAATTCTTGCAGAGGACCCAAGTATGATCAGGATGCAAGAGCTTACCTGAAGTCTGAGAAGAGAGCTTACAGAAAAGCCTATAACCAAATTAATGACTCCTTGATGCATTTTTTTGACCATAGCTACCTATCCATGAAGGAGATAAAAGGCATCATGGCCCTCAGTGAGTCCTGGATAGCTTACCTTCACTTCTTTAGTGATGGCATAATGGAAGAAGTGCAGAAACAATATGAAAGCATCATTGTGGGAAGGGAGAGAAAATACAAAGAAAAACCTATACTACTCTCTTCTCATATTTCATATGACAAAGTACTCAAATTTAGAATGCCAAGTTAGATTAATGTCTATATTTGGGCTAAACCAGAAAATTCATGATTTTTCTCATTTATCTTGACCTTTTCTTCCTCTCTGAGTTTGTTCACAGTGCCCCCTGGGCCTTTTTTTCTTTTTTTAACATTTCACCTAATAGTGAGCATTTCAACTCAAACTGTTAAGAACAGACAGTTTTTACTTAAATTAATGTTTTTTAATATAAATATCACAATGCCATTTAAATAATTACATTTATATAGAAAAGACTCCAAAATAACAAAAAAATACTAAAAATCTCTCCCCCCCCCCCAAAAAAAATCAACTCTTAAGAGGCCAAGAGATAATACCACTAAATTCTCATATATTCTGTTTCTGCCTCTGGAAAACCTACCCATCCTGCAAGGTCTACGTCAAATCCTGCTTCTTCCTCTGTGAGACTTTCCCTGATTTCCTCCAGTACAGAGTAAATTACTTTGTCTTGGATTACTCAGAACAGTTTACTTGAATGCCAACTCTCAACTTTTCAGATTCTATTTTTTAATATATTTTGTGCATATTTTTGTTGCTTTGCTAGGTTATAAGATACTATTTGTCAGCATCTCATTTCTTTTATTTTGTGTGCCTCAGTCAATACCAAGTACAGGACCTTGCATATTTTATTTGTAAGGGGGGACTGGCACACATCAGACTGTCTTAGATGCCACCTTCATGTGGAGCAAAAAGTTAGGGAGCTTGTTTCCTATGGAGTCACAATGACTTAGAATGGAAATAGTTCAAAGAGACAATGGAGCAATCATGACTGTTCTAGAACTGATCCTGGTCATCTAACCATGCATTGAAGAGGAGGCTCTTTGCATGCAGAAGCCTTGAGGGAGCATTGCTAGCTTCAGCTATTTTGTCTCATTTGGGGATTTCTCCTTACAAAGTCTGGTGAGAGACAATGACCCTGAGGGAAGAGGCTACGGCAACTTCTCACCTATAATGCCAAATGGCTCTGATGAGGGCACAGTCTCTGGGAACCCCTTGAACCCTTGAACTCTCCTTGAATCTTGCCACTCGACCTGGCCTTGGCCTGAGGCTATAACCATTAAGCCCAAATGCCTACCTTGCCCAGTCCTCTATTGTCCAGCTGTTTCCCACCCTTAATCCTGTTTCCCATCCTTAATCCTGATCAAAATATCTATACCCTAGCTCTGTTACCCCAGCCCTTTATGGTCTGTCATTTCCATATAGCCTTCAGCTATTTCCCCCACCCGGGAGTCTGACCTCGTCCTTAAGTCCCTCCCTAGACCCCTCTTCTGGCCACCCCAGACCACCCCTCAATCCCTCCCACAACCTTTGTGTATATAATCTCCATCTTGCCTCCATGAGGTTGGTCAGAACCAATCTAGCTCAGATGGGTCTGGCCCTTTTTCCTTACAGGCGTCGCAAGGGGTGGGATCTCTCGGGGCAGGCTTATTTGGCTAACTCTTAATAAACTTTATCCCTTGCCTTGGCTGAGAAGGCTTGAGTCGAATTCTTTCGGCAGGACCCGGCGTGTCGGTACTTTGGGGTGTCGAGCACCTCCCACCCCAAACCCTCATCATTTATGGTTCCCTGACCGGGAAGCACTGCTAATCTCAAGTTCTTCTCCAGCCAAGACTGAAGGTATGTGAGCCTCCCCCTCTCCCAATCTCCCTCCTCGCTCTCCAAACATTTTGGATGTGCTTCTCGGGCCTGACCTCAGCAGGTCCCAGTGGGTTGGACAGCTTGGTCCAGTGGTCTCAGTGAGTCGGACAGTCACACTGTCCTGGTCAACCTGACGCTCTCTGGTGGTTCTCAGTGGGTCGGACAGCTTGGTCCAGTGGTCTCAGTGAGTCGGACAGTCACACTGTCCTGGTCAACCTGACGCTCTCTGGTGGTTCTCGGTGGGTCGGACAGCTTGGTCCAGTGGTCTCAGTGAGTCGGACAGTCACACTGTCCTGGTCAACCTGACGCTCTCTGGTGGTTCTCGGTGGGTCGGACAGCTTGGTCCAGTGGTCTCAGTGAGTCGGACAGTCACACTGTCTTGGTCAACTCAACCTGACGCTATCAGGTGGTTCTCGGTCCAGTGGTCATGTCAAAGGACATGGACGGATGCCCCATCCGGAAGCATGTGCCAGATCCTTTCAATTGTTTCGGCGCTGGGAATTTGGGAAAGTTTCAGGTACCTTCTGTATATTTTGTTTTCTTGTTTTATTTTGTTTGTCTCCCAACAATTACTCCTAACTTCTCCTTTACTAAGGAGGAAGGAATTTCCAGCCGAAGGGACCCCACGCCCTGCCTCTACTGCAGGCCCTGCAACATCTATCACCATGGGCCCTATCCCCAAGGCAATCCCTACTCAAGTTCCAGCCTCGGGCCCTGCCCCCACGGCAATATCTCCTCCCCTAGCCCCTCTCTCTGAGGTAGCACCCACTTGGGTCTCTGGGGTATCTTCCCCTCTGACCTCTACCCCTCCTCAGGTACTAGCTGATCTCCCTTGCCAGGCAGATGCCCTGGCCTTGCAGTCTAATCTACCTCAGCCCCAAGCTCCAGGTCCCACAGCTCCTTCAAGGCTTTTTCCCCTGAGGGAAATGCCTGCCTCCCCTGCTGGGACAAGGAGATTGCATGTTCCATTCTCCATTTCAGATCTCATCCAAATTAAAGAAAAACTGGGGAGATACTCAGAAGATCCCACTAAGTTTACTGAGGGTTTTAGGGATCTGTCCCTACAATTTGAACTTTCTTGGTGTGATTTGCATATCCTTTTCTCTACCTGTTGTACCACTGAGGAGAAGAGAATATGGGAACACGCTCAAAAATTTGGGGACAGTTTGGCTAGCAATAACCCCATAAACTATCCCCCAGGAACAGCTGCTGTTCCCACTAGTGACCCAGGATGGCATTATCAAAGGAGTGAGGATAGAGAAAAGAGAGACCATATGGAAATTTGCCTGTTAGAAGGCCTAAGAACTGCATTTCAAAAGCAAATAAATTTTCAAAAAATTAGGGAGATTACTCAGGGAGAAAAAGAAAACCTTGCCCTTTTCCAAGCCCGGCTAGTAGAAGCTATTAAGAAGTATACAAATTTGGATCCTGATTCTATTGAAGGGGCGGCAATACTTAACATGTATTTCATTAATCAGTCTGCCCCAGATATTAGGAGGAAACTGCAGAAATTGGCAATGGGACCCCAAACACCTCAGGCCCAATTACTGGAGACAGTATTCGGAGTGTTCAATAATAGAGACTTAGTCCAGGCAGAGGAAAAAGCCAGAGACAGAGAACATGCCCAATTCTTGGCGGCTGCCATGGCCAGGAGATTGCCGGAGGGTGCTTCTGGCAACTTTGGCAAAGGGGAAACCTGCTTTCGATGTCACAAGGAGGGTCACTGGTCTAAGGAGTGCCCCTCTAGGGCACCCCCCTGGAAGAAGCCTCCAGGATCCAGGCCTCTAGGACCGTGCGCAGCATGTAACCAGGAGGGACATTGGAGGTGTCCCCAAGGCTGGAAAAGTGGTAGAGCCTCCTCCCAGCACCCTGTCCTCCAGTCTTCTCAAGACTCGGAAGGAGGGGAAAGCCTGGGGCTTGGCTGTGCTCCCACTTTCACCACCTCTCTCGAGGAGCCCTGGGCAAAATCGAGGCAGAAGGTAAGGTTACCCACTTTATCACGGCTATGTTCTCTTGCTTTAACTAGTGGCTTTGGCCCCACATGCCCCTCGACCTATCAGGTCATGGGCATCAAGGATCTGTTGTCTGAACACTCCTTCTCTGGCCCTGCCCCCTTTTGGGGAAGGGACCTGATGGTGAAGTTGGGAAGCCAATTTTCTGTAGTTAAACCTCATAACTCCCTTTTCCCCCTGTTTCCCAGACCTCCCCATGTTCCCCCAGAGGCGTGGGAGAGGGTTGAGCCAATTGTTTGGGATCAGGGAATTCCTGGGCAAGCTACTTCTGCCACCCCAGCCATAGTTCCCCTCCATAGCCTTCAATATCCAATTAAGCCCAAGGCTTGGGAGGGACGGCAACCATTAATTGGCACTCAAGGCCCTGACTCACTGCCTCTAGAGTGGGGCCCCTACCCAGCACAAGCTTTTGGAACTTTGAAAACTAAACTGACCACCACTCCAGCATTAGCTTTACCTAATCTAGAAAAACCTTTCACTCTCTACGTTGATGAAAGGAGAGGACAGGCTTTGGGAATTCTAATCCAGTCCTTAGAATCTGACCCCTGTTTTCCAAAACAATTAGATTCTCTGGCTGCTACAGCCATTCCAATTGAGGAAGCTTCTAAGCCTCTAGCAGACCAGCCCCTAGAAGCTCTGCCTTGCCAGAGCACCCTGGAAGCAGGGGGCCACCAGTGCCTGGCTAACCACAGGCTCACCAAACATCAAACCTTGCTCTTAGATATCCCCGACCTAATTTGGATGTGCTACACACTCCTGAACCCCGAAGCAGAACAAGTGATTAGGGGAGCTAGGTATGAAATAGTCATCTTTAATTCCCACCAGGGATATTGTTATTTCTCTGTACTCCTGTACTGTCTGTTTTGTTGTTTGCTTAACTTCCTTGCCAGGTTTGTCTCCTCCAGTCTCCAAGCCATCAACTTCCAGATGACTGTGCACCCCTTGAACTGGACCCATCAAGACAGCTCTACGCCCCTTGTCAGCAGGAAGCAATTCCAGAAGCTGAGACCTTCGTCCCTGACCCCAAAAGAATTTGGGTCCCATTTGTTTGAGGGGGGAATGATGAGGGCACAGTCTCTGGGAACCCCTTGAACCCTTGAACTCTCCTTGAATCTTGCCACTCGACCTGGCCTTGGCCTGAGGCTATAACCATTAAGCCCAAATGCCTACCTTGCCCAGTCCTCTATTGTCCAGCTGTTTCCCACCCTTAATCCTGTTTCCCATCCTTAATCCTGATCAAAATATCTATACCCTAGCTCTGTTACCCCAGCCCTTTATGGTCTGTCATTTCCATATAGCCTTCAGCTATTTCCCCCACCCGGGAGTCTGACCTCGTCCTTAAGTCCCTCCCTAGACCCCTCTTCTGGCCACCCCAGACCACCCCTCAATCCCTCCCACAACCTTTGTGTATATAATCTCCATCTTGCCTCCATGAGGTTGGTCAGAACCAATCTAGCTCAGATGGGTCTGGCCCTTTTTCCTTACAGGCGTCGCAAGGGGTGGGATCTCTCGGGGCAGGCTTATTTGGCTAACTCTTAATAAACTTTATCCCTTGCCTTGGCTGAGAAGGCTTGAGTCGAATTCTTTCGGCAGGACCCGGCGTGTCGGTACTTTGGGGTGTCGAGCACCTCCCACCCCAAACCCTCATCAGCTCCATTAAAGGGCTTGGTCCTTGGACTTTCCATTTTTTTTTCTTTTCTAAGGGAAGAGACTGAAGTTTCCATGACTACCTGAGTTTCATAAAATCCAGAGCATCCTGGTGTTGTATTTCAGAAAATGCTTTGATGTTTCAGAATTCCAGGCTGGGGCAGCTAGATGGTGGAGTGAATAAAACCCTGGCCCTGGAGTCAGGAGGACCTGAGTTCAAATGCGGCCTCAGACACTTGACACATATATTAGCTGTGTGACCTTGGGCAAGTCACTTAACCTCAATTGCCCTGGCAAAAAAAAATGAAAAACAAATAAACAAAAAAAGCCAGAAACCTTTTCATCATGTTCTTTTCAGAAATGAGAAAAATGTGGGGGAGGCAGAGGGAGAGTAGGGAAGCCTGTTATGAGAGAGACCCTTATATATGAAATGGAGAAATATTGGCCCCATGCAATTAGTAAGATTGCTCCTTAGCTAAGTGTCCAAAAAACTTTGATGAATGAAGGTGAAACTGGATATTTCAAAGAATGGTGGAGTGGAAAGAGTGCCCAATTTGGAGTCTGGGGATGCCGGTTTCAATGCTGTCTCTTCCATTTAATACCCAAGTAAGCTCAAGGAAGTCACTTCTTCCTGGCCATGTGTTTGTCTGCAAAATGAATGATTTGGATTAGTTCCTCCTACTTCGCAATTTCTACACTTAGCTTGCATTAATGAGCATGCTTAAGAGTAAAGAAATTCATTGACCTGCTATTCTTTGCACTAGTGATGCCAGGTCTGGAGTAATGGGTATGATGAGGGCACAGTCTCTGGGAACCCCTTGAACCCTTGAACTCTCCTTGAATCTTCCCACTTGATCTAGCCTTGTCCTGAGGCTATAACCATTAAGCCCAAATGCCTACCTTGCCCAGTCCTCCATTGTCCAGCTGTTTCCCACCCTTAATCCTGTTTCCCATCCTTAATCCTGATCAAAATATCTATACCCTAGCTCTGTTACCCTAGCCCTTTATGGTCTGTCATTTCCATATAGCCGTCAGCTATTTTCCCCACCCTGGAGTCTGACCTCATCCCAGTCCCTTCAAGCTCCTCCTTACAGTCCTCCTTAAGTCCCTCCCTGGACCCCTCCTCTGGTCACCCCAGACCACCCCTCAATCCCTCCCACAATCTTTGTGTATATAATCTCCTTCTTGCCTCCATGAAGTTGGTCAGATCCAATCTAGCTCAGATTGGTCTGGCCCACTTTCCTTACAGGTGTCGCAAGGGGTGGGATGTCTTGGGGGCAGGCCTATTTGGCTAACTCTTAATAAACTTTATCTTTTCCCTTGGCTGAGAAAGCTTGAGTCAAATTCTTTCTGCAGGACCTGGTGTGTCAGTACTTTGGGGTGTCGAGGACCTCTCACCCCAAACCCTCTTCAGTAGTATCCATGAGAGCCAGACCTGGAGTCAGGAAGACTCCTCTTCCTGAGTTCAAATCTGGTCCCAGACCCATTAGCTGTGTGAGCCTGGGGAAAGTCACTTCATGCTGTTTGCCTCAGTTTCCTCATCTGTGCAATGAGCTTAAAAAGAATATGGCAAACTACTAAAGTAGTTTTGCCAAGAAAACCTCAAATAGGGTCTTAAAGAATTAAACACAACTGAAAAAAAAAACTGAACAACAGCAAAATTTTAGGGGCAGAAACAAACTAGCAGATACCCAGGCAAAGGGCATTCACACATCAAGAAACCTGAAGATCATGTCATACGAAGAGGAGCCAAAGGAAATTGGATGTCTATTTTGGACAAGAGAAGTGGCTATGATAAACATCATTCCATCTTATAGAAGAGGAATTTTATTTAGTCTCTCTAGTTTCAGGTAAAATTCCCAGTGACATAGATTTGGCCCTTCAAAGCTTTACAAAACATTCTCATTCACCCCTCTTTACCATCTTGTGAGCTAGATAGGGAATTGAGGGTCTGAGATACGGACTCCTGTAGCCTCACTGCTAGTAAATGTTGGTGAGGGCCTTTGAACTATGGTCTTCTTGACCCCAAGTTCAGCACCATGTCCACTATACTATGTCTCCTTAGTGATAAAGGCCTTGAGTATCTGAAACATTGTCCAAAGAACCTGTGCCAAACATTTTCACTTTTCCTAAAGTCCTTGACTCCACCCCACCTCCTTTTCCCTGAGCAGATATTTCCTCCTACTTTATTGAAAGATGGAGGCAATCCTTTATGACCAACTTCATCTCCCTTTCTGGGCTGCTCTCCATCTTTTCCTCTTTTATTACAATCTTGAAGACAAGTTGATTCTTCCTTTGCCTAAGTTAAACCCCTCATTTCTGCTAATTATCTCATCCCCTCTTGTTCCCTCTGGTAATGGGCTCCAGCAATCACTCCCTCTCTATTGGCTCCTTCTCCACTGCCTACAGAAACACTCCAGTCTCCCCAATCTGAAAAAAAAATCCTTCTTTTTGACATCACTTCAAACTATGAATGCCCTCCTCATGTAGCTGGTAGACACAATGAATAGAGTATGACGGAGCGTGATAGAGGGAGGAAAACCCAGAGTTCAAATCTTCCCTCAGGCACTAGATATATGACCTTAGGGAAGTTATCCAACTGATTCAAATTCAAGTTTCCTCTTTTGAAAAATGGGGGATAACAATAAAGCCTACATGAGTTAATGAAAACCTCAATGTCTTCATTTGAAAAATGGGGATAATATTAACACAACAAATGTTGCTGTGAGGAGCAAATGAGATAATGGATGTTAAGTGCTTTTTGAATTTTAAAACATTTTATAAATTCTAGCAATTATTCCATCGAATTGCTGAACTTTTAGAAAAGTAATGGAAAGAGTGGCGTCTACCTATTGCTTTACTTCCTCACTGCCTTAATTCCTCTCTCCTGAAATTTGGTTTCCAACCTCTCCATACCATTAGAGCTGCTCTATGCCAGTCATCCTTGATAGCATAATTCACAAAATCTATTGCCTTTTCTCAGTCCTCTTACTCTTTGGCCCTTTTTGCAACATATGGCACTGTAGTATATACCTTCCTTTTGGATATTCTTTCTTTTCCCTGACTTCCATAAATTCTTCTGTTTTCTCCTACATGTTTAACCACGACTTCTCAGTCTCCTCTACTGATTCATTGACATCCTGTTATCCTTAAGTTTCTGTCTTTGATGTTTTTCTCTATACTGAGCTCACAGAGATCTCTGTTTTGCTGCTCTCCTGGGGACCTTTGTGTCTATCACTTCTTCTCAGGTGACACAGATATCTGTCTATTAATTTGTCTGTCATCTGTTATCTCGATAGCTAGCTTTCTATATATAGCAAATCTTTCATCTCATATTTATGTATATCTCTATATCTGGTATCATCCATCCATCCATCTATCCATGTATCTACATATTTGTCTATTATTTATCTCTCTATCTGTCTCCACAATCTCTGCCCTGAACCCCAGCCCCATAACTCTCTAATTGTCAACTTGAAATCTCCATCAACTTGTCCCATGCACAACATAAAATTGATACACCCAAAACAGAACTTATTTCCACCCTCTTCCCCACTTTTCCATTCTCTCAACTTCTCAACTTTTGTTAATGGTGACACATGTCATCTAGGATCAAAATTTTAGCATCTTTTTTGGATCCTTTATCTCCATTTGACCCCCCAATCCAATCTCTTGCCAAATCATGTCAATTCTACCTCTACAACATATCCTACACCAAGCATCCTTTCTTTAAAGACGCTGCCACTAGCCCAGTAAGATTTTCAAACCTTCCACCTGAACTATTACAACACTCTCCCAATAAGTGTCCCTGTCTCCAATTTCTCCTTTTTCCAATACATCCTTGAGCAAACTAGCAAAATAATTGTGCTAATGCACATGCCATTAATATGCTCAGTTTGTGTCACTACTTCCCTACTTTCTATAGGGTCAGATATAAACTTCATCAATGCTTGATATTTGTCTCCTCTTTCTCATGCTAAAAAGATCTTTTCTTGAATTGCATACTGGTTATTTTTCTTTGCATGCATTCTAATTTGTCAATTTTATTCCTGACATCTCCACTCTTCTGTTTCTTCACACTTCCAAGTACTAGATTATAAAGGCAGCATTCTTTTCAAGTTCATTTATTTAGTCCTTAACTGATGTAGCTGCTACTTTGTTGGTTTGGACGAAAGTAAAGACTTTGAAAGAAAAAAGAAATCAGTGGTTGATTTAGATGTGTCAAAAGTTTTCAAAATACAGAGATACCTTTTGTGAAATGGTAATTGAAATTCATATCATAAAGAGTTACCTTTTATTGTAGATTCTTGATATGAGATCAAACTGACTGTGGTTGTGGCATCCTATTGGACTTAGACTAGGTGATTTCTAAAGTCTCTTTAAGATCTAAAATTCTAAGATTCTAAAAATCATAGAAAGTGGAAACCAAAAGGGAATTTGACATCATTCTGCCAACCTTCTTCATTTGATAGATGGGTAAACTGAGGCCCACCAAGATTAATGATTGCTGAAATTTGAGAATGCACCACTTCATAGTGTATAGAGAGTTTTCCTTGGAATCAGAAGACCTGAATTTAAATCTGCCTCAGAAACCAGTTTTGTGGCCCCAGGTAGGGCATTTAATTTCTCTGAATTTCAGTTTTTTCATCTGTAAAATGGAGAGAATGATACCTAATACCTAAGTACTAGCAATTTTAGGCTCAAATGAAATAATATGGCTACAATGCTTTGCAAACCTGAAAGGGCTATTTATGAATTTACCCTTATTGCTTCTTGGTGTTTGTTGTTTCTGGGTTGCTGTTTTTTTGCTGCTGCTGCTGCTGCTGCTGCAGAACAAGAGATCAAACCCAGGTACCAGTCCGACACTTCATAAGTTTCTTGATGAAGGCTACCAAGATCAGTGCATACTTTGTTTGAATCGGGAGTTCTTAGGGATGGTGACAAGGCTCTTTGGCAAAATGTAATTATCTATTGTTGAAAGGTAGTTCAAAACATAAACTAAATGAGTGTTTGCTATATGAACAGGACAATTAAGGTTAATTATAAATAAAAATGAAAGGGGGTGGGATGGAAAATGAAAACAAAGATCTTTCATTGCATAACAAAAGGGATCATTTGAATGTGAAATTGGTCATTTGCACTGGTCAAATTGACCAAAACCATCGTTCAAGCCTATATCTTTTGATCCAAGGACCGTCACGTTTTTTTTGTTTTTTTTTTCCTACCAGGCAGAAGTTTTGACTCATGTACACTTCTAAGTACTCTCTTTAATTTTTTTTCCCATTAAACTAAAATTTCAGTTATGTCATGGGGGGAAATAATTGATTCTTGCTGTGCTTTTAAAACACTTTGTAACAAATTAATGTTACCTTATAGATGCTAGAGTAACTAGGACCTCAGAAGAAGGAAAATATCTCCTAGCTTTATTCCTCCACTTGGAGAAAATGCTAAAGAAGCCCATCTCCAGCAGTCCAGGAATCATCTCTACTTCCTCACCTCCTCTTGATTCTGTATATCCATCTCAGATTGTCCTGGAATGGTCCATAGTGCTCCACTTTGGTGCACAAGACAAGACGTAGCAGGAAGCAGTGGAAAGAGCTCTAGATTCCAAGCTAGAGGGTCTGAGTTCAAATCTTCCTCTGTCTCTACTTGTGTGATCTTTAAGTCACTTAAATTCTCAATTTCAGCCTCCTTATCTGTAAAATGAGAGGGCTGAATGAGAGAAGACAAGCAAGATACCTTCTAGTTCTGAATATGTGATCCTCATAGGTAGCGTGATACAATCAGTGAGAATTTATTAAATGCCTGCTATGGATAGGCACTATTAAGCTGTTTGCTGCAATGTGTAACAATATGATGAAACGTAATTTCTTGAGTTTCATTCTCCAGATTTTTATCACACTCTAAAAATAGCCACCTGACAAGAATAGCTTATAAATTTGCCTGACCACCAACCAAATTGGTAAAATATACAATATATTGGAATGATCATTATGTGTGTGCAGAGTGGGCTAATAGCAACAACAACACCAAAAAAACAAGGAAGTAAAGGGGTCATTACATTTTATTGTTGTTTTGTTTTAAAGCATAGAAGACAACGGAAGGCCAGAAAGAATCAGAAACAAGATAGCTTTGAAAGTTACACATTTAACAGCCTTGAAAGACTTCAGAACTCTGATCAATGCAATGATAAATCAAGAGTCTTGAGAACGTTAAAAGAAACATGAAACTCACATCCTATAAAAGGATTGATGGACTTAAAATGCAGAATGAGACTGATATGCCTTGGCTCAAGTATCACAGCACCCTGAGGAAAAGACAGGAAGCAGCATGTGACAGGTAAGTCAAACCACCAGCACCACCTTGTGCTGACCATCATCTACCCTCATATTCCAGTGGAGAAGGCCCAGGGACTGAACCCAACAACCTTGAGAATAGAAGTGCTCATCTCCAGTACTCAATGTGCTTCTAGCCTAGCTGCTACAATCCTTATTAAGGGGGAAAATCATTGTGGAGAGGGGGGGTGCATATCTCATCACCACCAATAAAAAGTGCTGATCAATAGCCACCAATAGTCATAAAATCACAAGAAAAACACACTCCCACACTGGGAGTGGCAGCATTCCCCAGGCTGCCATCAGGCCAGCTTTCATGGCCATCATCTGGAGAAGCAACTTGTGTGGAACAAGGGTCAGCCATATTCACTAAGTGACAACCTGCTGAAAGCCAGTTTAGCTGAAGCAGCAAGACACCCTGAGAGATAGGAAGCAGCATGTATCCAGGAAGTCAATCCACTACCACTACTTTGACCATCATCTCTCTATAGACCTAAGAACAGCCCAAGCCTCTGAATCCAAGAGCTTTGGGAATAGCCATACTTCCAGCCCAGTTCCCTCAGACATTATTCTGAGAAGCAGGCCTTGTGGAGGTATACCTTGCCACTTCTCATACAGCCACCTCTACTAGAGACCTAGAAAGGAAAGTTCTTGTCCCCAAAGCCTTAGCATGGTTGTCAAATGGTCCAACACAAGAAACATAAGATTTTATTAGGGGAAAGAATGTTGAAGAAGAAGCATTACTTGTACTCTAAGGACCATGGGACCTTTTCTGATTTGAAACTTTCTCTGTGTTTCTCTGTGTTCCATTACACTGTGAGCTTCATGAGAGGAAGGACTGTCTTATTTGTATCCCTAGCATGCAGGGATACATAGCAATTTGTATCCCTAGAGCACATAGTAAGCATTTAATAAATGTTCCATCCAGCCATCTATTCATCGATTCACCCATCCATCCACCTATTCACTCATTCTTTAATTCATCACTCCTTTGCCAAAGCCCATTAGTAAAGGATTGTCTCTTTATTGGTAGAGATAAAGGTGCTGTCCTATGTGAGAGGCAGGGCACAATTGTTGAGAGCAGGAGAGCTTCAGTTCTAAGCCAATCCCTCTGGGGGTGGGAGTGGGGGTAGGGTGTGCTCTTCAAATGGGAGTCTTCATTTAGGACTCTCTAAGCCAGAGTCTTTTCTGAACATAGCATCAAGTCAGCTTCAAGTTTCAAGAGAAAAGATAGGGAAGGCCAACCCTATTTCAGGTCACTGAGGAAAAGACCCTGGGAAATCATGGGGGAAGCAGTCTCCATCATTTCCCTGTCCTCAGGTTGCTACTTGGGGAGCTTGCTCTTGAGCGAGATTCAGGACATTCCTCTTGGTTAAGGTGATTTAGCTAATTCCTAATAGGAGAGTTTCTTCATTGTATATTGTCTGATACATATCTCTTTGTGTATACCTTCTCTGATTTCTGTTTTGCTATGATATGGATTTTTTTTTATCTGTTCTCTATGTGTGGAGCTGGTATTAGGCAGGGACGTGATCCAGCCTTGGCTATAGGTCTTGAGGTCCTCTTGCCTGCCCTCAGTGACAAAATGATCAAAAGTTAGATGGAACCCAATCATATTCCCTAGATAAATGATATTTAAGGGAGCCCAGTACTCCTCTCTGAGAAGAGCAGAATGGTGGCCTCTGGCCCCAACCTCTGCTTCTTCTCCCAGCAGAAATGAAAGTCTCTCTTAAAGAAGGGTCAGGAGAGAAGAATTAAAGCCCTTCATCACAGGTGGTCTCACTATAACCATAGGATTGACTTACTCCTCCACTCTCTCTTCTTCAAACACATACTTCATTCTTGGACATGGCCAATGTAGGAATATGTATAGTTGTTTTGAGGGTTTTATTTTTCTTTCTTTTGTAAAAAAAATCATTCTCTAAATAGATTTTTTTTAAAACATCAGGTATTTAATATATTTTTCTTCTTGTTTGGTCATTTCAGTGGTGTCTGAGTCTTGACCCCATTTGAGTTTTGTTTTTGTTTTTTGGGTTTTTTTTGCAAAAATACTAGGATGGTTTGCTATTTCCTTCCTCAGCTCATTTTTACAGATGAGAAAACTAGGCAACAAATTCATGTATAAATCTTTTTTTTTTTCTCTTCTACTATGTGTGTGAACATTCTCATTTTATTTGGTTTTGTTAAGTTCAGAATTTTTTTTTAAAAGAAAAGTTTTTTTTCTTAAAAAAGGAGATCATTGGATTGAGAGTCAGAGAGGCCAAATTCTAATCCAAGTTCAGTCAGTTACCCTGTATAACCTTGGGTAAGTTATTTTCCCTCAACTTCCTCAACTGTAAAGTCAAAAGTTTCTACTGGATGGCCTCTGAGGTCCCTTTCATTCTATATTTGTATTTCTATGTTGATTTCCTTAGAGCCTTTGTGGTCTAAGATTTTGATAATTCTAAATATGATAAAATGGGGAATTTAGACTTAGCTCGAATAATTTCCCTGGCACAGTCTCATTACCTGGCTGTAAAAGCATCTTTTCTCATCATCTCTACATCTAACTCAGTATATACCTGTTTCTAAAAAAACTCAAATTTCTGTTCTGTTTTTTTTTAAACCAGGAAGCAGCCCCATTTGCCAAGAATGAATGAGATATATTTATTAAGTGATCACTATATGCCAAATAATAAACATTTCAAACTTCCTATTTTATTGAACTGTTTATCTCCAAGTTAGCTTTGGAATCCTTCCATAATTAATCTCATGTCAAGTATAAGGAAGTTTGTCTATATTTTTCACAAATACACTGCACACTGCATACCCTTATGCTGTAAGAAAATATGCTGTTTTTCTTTTCCGAGGGCAGTTCAGAAATAAAGGGCTTTCACCAGCCATCAAATACAAAGCATAAAGACATATTGTCTTGCTCCAATGTTTAAAGAGAGGCACATTCAGGACTATCAGACAGACCTTTCCATTCATTTCACAATATGACAAGAACACTAAAGGACAATGCTGCCCTCTACTGTTGGCCATCCCTATCACAAGAGGCAGAAATCTAGCCAAGAAGTGGTTAAAAAGCCATTCCAAGGCAAATGTTCAATTTTGCCTAAGCATGCTGGGATATAGAGAAAGCATTTTGTTTTCAACATTACTTGAATACATAGTAAAGAATAATTGATACAATTTTCTCCAGTTTAACATAATTAATAAAAAATTCACACAGACACTCAAAGAAAAATATAAAATGAATTGGAGGAAAAATCTTTCTGTTACTTTCAAAAAAAAGAGCACTTTCATACCCTGCTGGGTCCTTCATCTGTGTGAAAATTAAACTCTGTTAGAAGTCTCACCTGCCCCAGAGAACCTGAAGACATTGCCTCCTTACTATTAGATCTTCTAAGACATTACAAAATAATAATAATCAGGAACAATTTCAGAGTCAAAATGGAATATAATAGATAGGATTCCAGACTTTGAATCAAAAAGATCTGTATTCCAAATCTGCCTTTGATATTTGCTAGCTGGGTGCTCCTGGGTAGCTCATCTAACCTTTATGAGCTACAGCTTTCTCATCTGTGAAATGAGGGTCTTAGACAAAATGGCCTCCAAAGCCCCTAAATCTATGATATCATGACCCATCACAGAGCTAAGTGTATCTGTATTTTCCAGGACTTCTTTAATATTTAGAAAAAAAATCTGGAAAAAACCTATCGTATTTTTCTAAAATCTGCTTAGCAAAAAGGAACAAACACTAGAAATCCCCCCTAAACAATGGTGGTTAATCTTCTTTAAAGAAAATAGCGCCTTGGAGAAATCATTACTCATCAAATGAAGACATTTCTATGGAGAATGTGTAGGTACAACAAGTGTTGCAGACTGACATCATTTGTTCAATGGACTAACTTGAGGGTTTCACTATGATCTTTGAGGACTTAATTATCAGCCTTATGTTTGCCAGTTGGTAATTGTCATATTTCATAATCATAAAGAAAAACATGATTAAATGTGTGCTTCTCCTTACAAAAGTAAGGGAAGATACTCTATGTAGAAATATTTGTCACTTTATTAGCACTATTTAAATAATTCTCTGGATTATGGATGGCAAAATATGAGTTGGAAGGGACCTCAGAAGCCATCTAGCCTAACATAAATACCAAAGGAATCCTCTGCTTAGTATGCCCTGTTAGGTTATCCAGTCATGACTTAAAGCCAGCTAGGTGGCTTGCTGGATAAAGCACTAGGCCTGCAGTCAGGAAGATCTGAATTCAAATCCAACCCCAGCTGTTTTTTTAGCTGTGTGACCTCAGGCAAGTCAGTTAAGCCCTGTTGGCATCAGTTTTCTCTTCAGTAAAATGGGGACAATAATAGCACCTATTTTCCAGAGCAGTTTTGAGGATCAAACAAAATAATAATTGTAGAGGGCTTAGCTCAGTGTCCGGCACATTGTAAGCACTGTATAAATATTAGCTATTATTGCTATTATTAAAGACCTCCAAGTTGGGGAAACCCATGACCTCTTGGGGAAGCCCATTCCATTTTTGAATGGCTCCAGTTGCGAAGCTTTCCCTGACATCAAGTGTAAGTAGCCTCTTTGCAACTTTCATCTTTTGCTCCTGGTTCTTCTCTCTGGACTTAAAAAGAACATGTAATTCCTGCACTAAGTTCCTCTGCATGTAATTCAATCAACATTATTCAAATATTTGACAATAGCAAGCATGTCCTCCATGAGTATTCTCTTCTAAAGAACAAAGTCACCTAGTTCCTTCAACTGCTATTTACGTGATATGAGCTCCCAGCCTTTTGCCATCTCTATTGCCCTCTTCAGAAATGCCCTCCAGTTTATCAATATCCTTATGAAACTGATCAGCCTCCAAATGAACATGATGGTATAGATTGGATCTGACTTGAATAGAGTACATGGGGACCATCACCTCCTTATTTCTGGAAACTAATGCCATCTTAACATAGCCCAGGGTTACACCAGCATTTTTCCTTCCTGCTGAATGATATACATCACCTTGCTGGTTACTATTGTGGTTTTAGTCCAAATAAAAGCCCAGATCTTTTTTCAGAACAATGGCTTTCTAATCATATCTTTTCCAAATTGAACTTGGGATGTTGATGTGTGTGTATGTGTGTGTGTGTGTGTGTGTGTGTGTGAAAGTATAATATTTTACTTTCATCTCTATCAAAGGTCATCTGGTTCAATTCTACCCAATAGCCTAGCCTTCCAAGGACTTTTTGTATCCTAACTGCCATCCAATGTGTTATCAGTCCCAACTTTGGGTCATCTGCAAAACTAGTGAGTATACTATCGGTTCTTTTATCTAAATAACTGATAATGTTAAATAGCACAGGGTCAAGCACAGAACACTTGTGTACTCAACAGAGACTGCCTATCATGGTAGCATGACAAAGCAAACCTCTTTCTAGGCCATCTAAACAATACCAAATCCTTCTCAATGTGTTTGGATCTAGCCCACATCTCTGTATCATTAGCAAAAGAATATATAGCATATTTATTGAAAACTTTGATAAAATCTAGTTAAGGTATATCTGCAACATTGCCTTCACCTTCCATTTCAATAATTCTGTCAAAATAGGAAATGCAGTCGGTCTGGCATGACTTGTTCGTGATGAAGTCGTTGTGATATAGAAACCTGTGGACCATGACCCGCTCGCTAGTGCAATAGAATCACTAATTAGACATAAACTTCTCAATGCTAGCCAACAAGCTTTGTTAATCAATTACATTGCATGCATGGATTCACATTCCCTATTAAGCAATACAAACATCAACATTAGTAGGTGAAAACCACCATTCTGCTTACCTAAGGCTTCCCTGTAGATGTATCTCATACTAGTCTTCAATGGCAAAGTTCTCTCTCTGCCCAGGCTGAGGCCATGGGTCTCCCTCTGAGGAAGTTGTCTGGCAAGTCAGCAAATCTCAGTCAGTCAACACTACACTCAAGCAAACATGACTAAAACTTGAGTCTCCCATGTGAGGAATGCTTCAGTGATGGCCCAAAGTCCAACTGGCAGCTTGGAATCTTTGGTGAGTTTATTCTATTTCTAGATATAGCCATTGGCTAATTTTGCCCAAATTCTGATGGTGGTCAATGGTAATTTGTGTAGCAATGAATTTGATTGATGCTCGAACTTCCTGACACATAGTAGGCACTCAATAATTGCTGGTTGATCAGCTGATTGACTTAATTTCTTCAAAGTCAACTGACTGCTTAATATCTCATTTGTCTTGGGGGTCAAGTTCCATATTAGTTATTTTTGTTTTGCCTATTTCCATGAGTTAGGCAAGAAAATAGAGGAAGCTGAAGAATTGAACAAGTTTACCTTCCATATGTTGTCATTTATACTCATCCCATCCTATGCAGACTCTTTTCCTTCTTTCATTCTCCTCTCTCTGTCTCGCTCTCACTCTGTGTCCCTGTCTCTCTCTCTGTGTCCGTCTCTCTCTCTGTCTTTCTCTCTCACTCTGTCTCTCTTTCTCCCCCACCTCTCTCCACACACACACAACACAAACACACATATGTGTGTATACTATGTATATATATATATATACACAAATTCATATAGACACATACATGTGTGTATGTGTATAGGTGTATGTGTGTGTATCTATATGTGTATGTATACACACATATATGTATATGTGCATGTGTTATCCTTTAGGCTCCCTTCCCAGCCTCTTCACATTCTGAACTTTAACACCACTGAAGCTCTGTATGGGACTATACTACACACATATTCATTCTCTATAAAATAATAAAATATGGAAGAAAAAAAGGTGAAAATGATGAAATTTTGGATATAAAATTATGAAATAGAAAAAGAAGACTGAAGTCACACATTCTGCAAGTGGTAGAGATGGAATATGAACTCAGGTTCTTTGACAACTAATCCAGCTTCCTTTCCATTCGACAGCTTCCTTAGATCCCAAACTATTAACTGCCAATTATGATGAAACTGTATTTTTTTAATGAGGTGCTCCCTTCCTCTTTTGATAAAAACTCAATGCAATGTTCATTTCCTATAAATGGTCCTGGAATATTCATGTGGATTAAGGCTTGATTTGTTTTGTTTGAAGCAGGTTGATGAAGGGAAGATAACATCACAATGAGGGAAATTAGAAGAATCAGCCAGAACCAGGGTTGTTGTGCAAGACATTATCTGCAGCAAAAAAGCTGTTAGACCAATAACCCCTGATTGGCTAATGGGGGAGAAAAGAATTATCAGCAACCTGATGAATGATTGATATGCTAATTTAATGAACTGATTGCATATAGTTATGCAGATTATTTTCCCTCAGTCCATTCTTTAACCACCCACATCACCCCTCAGTAGCTACTCCTTCCCTATCTCCTTCCCCCTCCAATTAATCAGAATTCTTCCTAATCCTTAGACTTCACCCTTTGGTGATTACTCCAGTTTTGTCATGGGGACAGAATTCATTTAATCAGGATGTTCTCCTTCCTAGTTCTGCTTAAAAATCTCTTTGGTACTGTGGTCCATTGCCTTCTAGCCCACATCCCTACCTATTAACATTTACATATTCATTTCGTGATAGATGGATGGATGCAGATGAGGCCATATAAACAGTAGTAGCTAAATAATAAGAAAACTGCCCTAGATAGATCATCCACTGATTTTCAAGTTATAAATGTCACTGTATTTAAAATTCAAAAAGCATCCCTTTGAAATTATATACTCATACCAATGGTCTAGTTGAATTGTTCAAAGAACAGAAGGTTATAATGACAAGTAGCAGGGGGAATGGGAAGAGGGAGAATCCTGAGGGACAAAGCTGAATTGTAAGCCTAATTATTATTTTTAGAATTTATATTTTAGTGATTTGAAAAATTTCACATCTATAACCTATCTTTGCCAGGTTGGATAAAGTGCTTCTATTGTGACTTCGAGGGACCCACTTCGTCATCTCAAATGAGAGTTCAAACTAGATGGTCTTTGAAATCCCTTCCAGTCTATATTTATGATTTAAGAACTGTTATTTTGACAAAAGCCAGAATGCTGATCTTATTAATAGGCAGTCCCAGTTTTGGCTTTGCCCCTAACTACCTGTGTGACCTCCAATAAGACACTTAACATCTCTGGACTTCAATTTTACTCATCAATAGATGGATAGAGTGCTAGGGACTTAGAGTCAGGAAGACCTGAATTCAAATTTGGCTTCAGACACTTACTAGCTGTGTGACCCTGGGCATATCCCTTAACCCCATTTACCTCAGTTTCTTTATCTGTAAAGAGAGCTGGAGAAAGATATGGCAAATCACTCTAGTATCTCAGCCAAGGAAACCCCAGTTGGGGTCATGAAGAGTTGGAAACAACTGAAAAAAGACTGAACAATTATTTATCCATAAATAAATTTATTTTATCCATAAAAAGTAAATATAAAGTAAAATTATAAAGAGCAAGTGGGATTTGAATGGAGAGATATGAGGAAACCCCCTATTTACCCCTTCATGGAGATGGGAGGTTCACATCTCTTACATATTGTAAGTATTTTCTGATATTTTCAAAGTATCAATCACTTGGGCTGATTTTTTTTTTTGTCTTAAAAATATATGATTGTTTTTTCATATGGGATGACTCTGGCAGGGGGAGTGGGGGCTCATGGGATATGGCAGTGATGCAAGAAACAGAAAATATTAATAAAAACAATTTTTAAAATCTCCTTGAGTTTCCATTTTGTCACCTACAAAGTGAAGAGGTTGGCTTAGCTGCCCCCAAAGTCCTTTCTGCTACTACAATTTTGTCATTCTATGGTCCTGGAACATGCATCATATTACTGAGATGAAAACAGGCAAGACCACATCAACTAACATTTAGTGCATGCTTTCTGTGTGTATGGAACTATGTGTGATATAAAACAATCAAGACAAATCATAGCCTCTGTTTCATACTTCACTACCATCCCAGTCACCATATACTATGATCCAATCATTTAAAAAAATGGTATACCAATCCACTAATATTTGTTTTTTTCTCAGCTAAGTACTCTGAGAGATAAGGGTGATTGTTTTAGTAAAGGCATAGGGAAAAACTTCCCAATGGTTAGAGCTATCCAAGAGTGGAATGGTTTGCTGTGAGAGGCACCAAATTCTTCATACATTGAAGGTGTTCAAAGAGAGACAGAAAGCCTTTATTTTATCTATCTATCCATTCATTCATTCATTCATCTATCTATCTATTGATCTATCAATTGATCTATGTATCTGTCTGCCTGTCCATTCATTCATTTATTTATCTATGTATCTACCTATCTATATCTATGTATCTATTCATTCATTTATTCATCTATTCATTTATCAATCTATTCATCTATCTATCCATCTATCTATCTGTCTGTCTATCTATCTATTTATTTGTTGGAGGTGAAGTGAAGATACTTGTCATGTAGGTTGAACTAAATAATCTCTGAGTTCCCTTCCAGTTGTATGATTGTGGGATTTTCTGGGTGCTGTAGAAATCATTTTATCTTAATAATGTTACCCGAGGAGTACAAATCAGATCTCTTTTGTTATGAGTGGGCTTTTTCTAGGATAGTCCCCTGGTAGTTTGGGTTTGGTATTGGAACACAATGTAATCATCATTCAATAGTTAGCTCAAGAATATTTATTTGGTGATAGCAGGAGAACATTCAAGCAGATTAGGCAATGAGAACCACATGAGTTGATTCAGCTGAGTGAAGGTCCACTTGTGACCCACCAGCCAAGCATCTGAGAGCCCTCAGTCCCCACCCCCAGTTCCTTGTGACTCTTCGGTATTCAGATAATGAGAAAGTAATCATTTGAGCCCTTAGTCCCATAAGCCAACCCATCCTTGAATGTCTCAATACCTTTAAAGAAAAAAAATCTAGCCTAGGCTAACCTGCAAGGAGGGCGGGGTTAAATTATTGTTCCTCTAACACCCTTGTAAATCTTAAAAGGATTGTACAAATATAAGGACTATACAAATATCTGAAACAAATTAACCACTTCAAAATGAAAATGCAATTTCATTATTCTTACTTTTTTAACTTGTTTTAAGTACCTACCTGTATCTATATATAAATAGATATGCACACATATATATTCATACATACACACACAGATACATATATTTATGTATATATGTATGCACACATATGTATGTGTATATATGTATATAGTCTTTTCTTCTACATTATCTTTAGAATTTAAGAGCTCTGCCCAAACATAATTACAATAGCTAGGATTTAAATAGCGCATTAAGTTTATAAAGTACTTTTCCTATGTCAACTCATTTGGTTCTCACTACCACCCTATAGGGTAGGTGCCATTATTATTCCTGTTTTAAAGATAAGGAAATGGATGATAGGAGAGATTAATTGGCTTGTCCAGGGTCACACAGCTAGTGAAGTATGAGACATGATTCAAACACAAGTCTTCCTGACCCTGAGTTCCACACTCCATTCATTTTGCTACCTAATTGCTCTAAGTTGAGTTGATAGTTCTCTCCAAGGATGTGTGTCTCAGGTCTTTCACAATTACCCATTCAATGGGACTCTGGTCCATGTTCTCCAAAATGTTCACCAAAAGAGTCCACTTAACAAGGTAATGGTATTGCTCACTTTTTATGAAGACTGTAAGTTCATAAATGCAACATTCTGGCTTTCCACCTGTCATTTCTCACTCTTACTATGTGACCAAAATTTCTTCTCTTTCTATCATTCAATTCTTTATTGTTTCCTTTATTTCTGGTCCTTTTTGGCTTTTTGTTTTGTTTTATTTTCTTGTTGTTGTGTGTTGCAACCTGCTTCCACCACCCTGTGCCTCTCCATTGCTCTCTCAGTTATATTCATCTTTAGTTCTTTGGAAATAGTGGTATCCCATATTTCACTGCCATACAGCAATACTGGTAAGATGTTAATATTAAAAAGATGAGTCTTGGGTTTTATGGGGAATGTGAAAGAAGTCTGCAATTTTCCCAAAGCAAACCAATCCACTCTCTTACCTCTGTTCAAATCTGGGCACAGATCATGTCCCATCTGTATTGTCTCAACTGGATATGCATGTTGGGCAAACTCTAAAGGTTGTCTATCCAAAATGCATGCTGAAATTTTGGCAGTAGATTTTTTAATCCATTTGCTCTTTCCTGTGTGAATCTAAAAGGAAAACTCTTTTGGGAATTCACCTATATCTTCTAGGAAGGTTCCCAATATTCTAGGGACTTTATACAACCAGCACAATGTGATCTGTAAGCAGGTGTCGGGAGTAGGGAGGGGGGCTCATTATCCACAGAAAATCCTGGTCTGTGCACTACATATTTTCTATTATAAATTCCTTTAGAAAGTATACTTCTCTGTGTTTTATGCATTATCTGATATTTATTATTAAAGAGTCCCCAAAGAGAATTATTTCTGTTGTCTCATTTTTCTTTGACTCCTGAATGATATACGGAAAGGAAACATCTTGTTATCTATAAGGTGACATTTTGTTCCAAAGGAAAAAAAGACAATAGGTTCTTATATTTTCCATATCTTTTAATTAATTGTAATATAACAAAGATATTTTCTTTCTTTTGTTGATTACTCGTGGAAGCTTCCTAGTTCCCTACTACCACAATCATCAAAGATACAATTTAATATCTATCATGAAGATTTTGCATAGTTGGGAGAGTAGGTTTGTGACTTTATAGTTACTATTCTTTCAGTAATTTTTAAAAGGTAATAGTAACATACAGCATCTTTTCCATGCCTTCAGTATCTTCACATACCTTGTATATTGTTTCTTTAATGCCCACATAATTTTGATCACTTCTACAATGAACCTCCATTAGATATAATTGACTTAATCCTTTCCCTTTTCCCCTTTGTTCTTTTGTAGGTTCTGTTTCAATCTTCTCTCTGTGAGAAGGACCGTGATGTGACAATTCACATGTGACAGTTCCACTCTGCACTGGATTCAAGAGTTTGCAAAAGTGCTTTCTGCAAATCTTTTCCACTTTTCTTCTATTTGTAGCCCTTCCATTCCATGCCTGGATGTCCTTAGGATGACTTTGTTTAGTTGGATCTCTTGCCAAGCCTTTTTTAAACTGGTTTTACCCTCCACTGATTCTCACTGCTTTATGAGATAATAGTACCCATAGTTATCCATGTAAAGCACACCCCAGGCAATTTAACAAGTGCCTTATAAAGGAATAATTATCTGTCTTGGCCAGTTTCCTCAAAATTTTGTGTACTTTGCTCTGGGCCTCATTTATCTCTTTTGCTATTGCCAAATATCAAGCTTTTAAATTCTACTTTGGCTGTTATTACTTACAAAATGTTGATCCTTTAAAAAAACTGTTGCTACGTGTTTCAAAACTTATAGAGGTCAATTAGTAGAGAGAACTGTCAGGTGTGGTATTTCATTTGTGTGTTTGACATGTGTGTACATGTCAGTGTGTGTGTTTTCAGATTGTTTCAATTACAAGAGGACTTCATGTCTATATATGAAAGGGTACTCAGGAAAGTTAACCTCTTTTGTTAATGAACAGGATATATTAGTGGATAGAAACTTTTTTATTCCACTATCACTGAAGCCCTTTAAGGGACATTGATTGCCATTTGGGAGGATAAAGAATACTCTTTGTCAGGAATGGGTCACACTAGATGGCTTCCCTCTCCACTTCTATGATATGATTTGCTTAGAGTCATTCAAGGTACTATGGGGTATGTCGGGATATACAAAATGAAGTCCCTATCCTCAAGGATCTTACAGTCTATTACAGTAAGTACAGAACTATAACTGAGAATCATGGAACCCATTGCAAATTAAATTGATGTCAGTGATTAGGAAGACAGTAAAACTGTGAGTGCAGCCTCACAAAGAAAGGGCCATCTCTATATTAATGTGGGGTGTGGAGGAGAGCAAGCAAGAGTTGACAAACTCCACAATGGGGAGACCCTAGAGATATTGACATGAAGATAGGAGAAAAAGCAAGGATGTGAGATTTGAAATAGTGGAATCTTGAGGAAAGATGCCTGTATTCCCTGTATCAGCACCCTGACACATAAGTCACAGTTTATACTGTGGTATGCACGATTCAAGATGATGAAGACAAACCTATGAAAGAATCTAATAGCATCTGAAGATAACCACTAAAGAGACAACACAAGAAATCACTGAATTATCCCCAAATTTGAGATTTGGAAGGAACTTCAGTAGTGACTTAGTCTAACATAAAAGACTCTCAGTCACAACATACATGACTAACGGTTGTGTCTTATCTCTGCTTGAAGACTTCTGGAGAAGGATAGCTCGCTTACTCCCAAGGCAGTCCATTCTAACTTGTTTTATAGCTTGAGATGATGGGCATATTAGTTAGTAGTTATTTTTAGTAGTTAGTAGAAGTAGTAGTGTCCTTCCCTGCCCTCCGCCCAATTAAACAGAAATTTAGTTCTTTGCAATTTTCAACAATGTTTCTAGTTCTGTCCTCCATTTCTGCCTTCTTTGTAAATATAACAAGTCTAACCTCTTCTCCAGGTAAGAGCTGTCCAAGAACTCAAACATAGATATTGTGTCTTCTGGTCCAACAAGCTCAATGACTTTACCTGATTCTCATATGACAATAACTCAAGGCTCTCTAGCAGCCTAGTTGATATTCTCTGGATTCTATCCAGCTGATCAATGCCTTTCTTCAACTATAACACTCAGAATTGAACACAGCACTTTACATGGGGTTTAACCAGGGCAGAGTATGCTTATATCCTGCTTATTTCCAAAAGCTATGTGTGTTGTCAAAATGTGTCAGCCAAAGATTGTATTATCTTTTTGACTCTCTCATCACATTCTTAAATCATACTGTGTTTCCAGTCCACTAAAACTCCCAGGTCCTTTCTTTTAACTGTTTCCTAACTATATGTTTCTTATTTTCTATTTATGAAGCTAAAATGTCCAACTATCAATTTATCTTTAATCAATTGCATTGCACTAGATTTGGTTCTAGCTTGTCAATATCTTTTGGATCCTTATTCTCTGTCTCTCTGTCTCTGTCTCTGTCTCTCTCTCTCTCTGTATACACACACACGTATGTATGCACACACACATATATACACACATATGTATATATACATACACACAGAGAGACATACACATACATATATATGTACATATTATGTGTGTGTCTTTCCTTCCCAGCTTTGTGTCATCTACAAATTTGTTAAGAGTGCCACTAAGAAGTCATCCTCATTGGCATGGTCAACAGTCAATAAACATGCATTTTGTATATAACATACCAGGAACTGTGTTATGCACTCAGCAGGGATCCAAATGAAAGGAAGAAAGAAAGAAAGAAAGAAAGAAAGAAAGAAAGAAAGAAAGAAAGAAAGAAAGGAAGGAAGAAAGAAGGAAAGAAAGAAAGAAATGAGGAAAGAAGGAAATGAGGAAAGAAGGAAAAAAAGAAGGGAAGGAAGGAAAATAAAGGAAAGGAAAGAAAGAAGGAAAGAAGGAAAGAAAGAAAGAAGTAAGGAAAGATGGAAAAAAGAAGGGAAGGAAGGAAGAAAAAGAAAAAAAAGGAAATCCCTGCTCTCAAGGATCTTACAATCAGGTATATGTGGAGAAGAGGGGGAGAGAAAACACAAAAGACAAAAGGAAGCTGAAAAATTTGTTTACCTGGCTGATTGGGCGTGAAAAAAGTACAGCCAAAGGGAAATGAAGAAATGAAGAGCTATCTGGCCTGAAAATCTTTCTTTAAATGAAGGCTTGAAGAGGAGTTCTTTCCTCTACTTTTTAGTTTCCAATTAGAGGGGCAGAGGGTACTGAGGGCAATGATAAGGTGTGAGTACCAAGGCTGATGCAATCTGACAAGGTGATGAGTTTCACAATAGTGTTTTCTGGGAACATAATGGAGTAGAGTCTGAAAAAAGTGCAGCTAGTTTAAAATAAAAAGAATGTAGAAAACAGCATAAAAATTAATCACCCATCCCTTTATCTAAGTCACTCATAAAAATGTTAAATAGAACAAAACACAGATCCCTAGGACAGTCAAATCAAGACATCCCGAAAAGTTGACGATGAATTATTAACAGCTACTCAAATGATACTGCTGGAAGGAATCTTAATATTTTTTTTTGTCAATGGTTACAAAGACTTGGGCTAAAAATTGAAGGTCATAGGCGCAAAGATTGTGTTTTTTCTCAGTGTTGTCCATTGAAAGTATGAGATACAGAGCAGAAAAGAGAAAATTTATGCAGGGAATGGATGTCTGAATAGGATTGGGACTTGTGGACTATGGTTCTATAGAGAGGGAGGACGTATCCTTAATACGTGTAGGTGTATATGTGTATATACACACATGTACTTACATGCACACATACATATATACACACATACAAACATAGAGACATATCTGTATGTTCATATATATGCATATATACATATATTCATACGTACATACACACATATATACATACATATACACACGTATATCACTATACAAAAAAAAGGATTGAGGGAGGAGAAGGCGGCCCACATGCACCCACCAAACTAGATACCATGTAAAATAACTACAGTGAAGGAAAAAGCTGCTAAAACAGCAATTCACAAGAGACAAAATCAAAGCTAGAAGTCAGTAATATAACCATTGGCCTCAAATGTCTGTACAGAAATACTCCAAGGTTAGGCACTAAACAAAGAATTGGAATTCCTAATGCAAAAAGCAAGTGTGTCCACGGAGGCATCACTAAATGAGATGATGACTAGACTGTGGCTCTTCCATGAATACCATATTTAAATATCATATTTTAAATACTATATTTAAAAACAGCAATAGCAAACACAAAACAACAGGATAGGTTAGATGTAGGGATTTAGGAGCATTGTTTATTACAATAATACACTAAATGGAAAGGAATCCAGGACCCTAATAGGGGCAACATGGTGCTTAATATCTGGGTTGTCAGTAGATGGAGACAGAGAAGTGATTTTGCCATTGACCATCTGGACAGTGAAAGGTAACAAATAAATAATTTTCCAAAGATATTGGGGCCTAGAACAAGAACATGACGTAGTAGTGAGGAGGGCTTTAATTACATACAGAGAGACAAAGCATTTACAATGTGCTTATGCCAAGCATTCTGCTAAGTGCAGAGGTTACAAATATAGCAATCAAGGCAGACTGGGCCCTCAAGGGACTTCCATTTTAATGGAGGATGACAATATATAACAAAGTTCTGTGGTGAGCCAGGAAACTACCCAATGTTATAGGAAGGTCTGGGCACCAAGAACATCAGGTAAAAAAGCTCATCTATCAAAACTGTGGGAGCCAAGTTTAGAGTCCAGCTTTCCAGGAGGGGAGATGGCCAGGAGGTAGATCCATGGTGAAGAGAATAACAAAAGTTGGGCATCTGCTAGACTTCTCTCAAAAGTAAGAACTTATAAGTTCTTGACTGGCCTTAATGCTAATTTTATCTTTCAAAAGGTAAAAGAACCAACAAAAGGAAACTATTCTGGATCTGATTCTCATTGAGAGGGGAAAAACATGGTTTCTGGGTTAAAGATGATAGGGCAGAGTGAACCTCCCCTTCAAGGTACAGTTGGATATGCTCCTGAGATGTCAGGAAACCAGATTTCAAAGGGTTCAGAAGAAAGATAGGTAAACCCTCATGGTCTAGTATGCTAGAGGAGAAATCAGCTCAGTGGGAATGGAAATGCTCAAGAATAAAATTCTGAAAAAAGAAAGGAAAACAATTCCAATGAGGCAGAAAGATGGGTTTAATCTCAAGAAACTTGTTTGGATGTACAGGGAACTTTCTAATCAACTAGGATTTTTAAAAGAGATGTGCATAAAGTGGAAGGAAACAGATAATAAGATGAATGAGTATGACATAGTCTGTAAAAATAAGGTCAGCCATGCTAAAGCTCAAACTGAACATAAATTGCCAAGAGAAGCTAAGTTTATTGTTATCCATTTTGCCCTGGAAATCCTGAAGAAATACTATTAACTCACAATAAAGAGATAATAGGGGAATATCTAGTAGGTTTTGGTGAATTCAAGTTGGTGGTTCCAGATGAGCTATATCTTCAGGTCCTGAAAATACTAGCAGTTATGATCACTGTACCAATTTCATCAATCTATTAATGATCCTAGGAAATGGAATTAGAAAGAATTAGAAAGGAACAAACATTATCACTGCCTCCCCCAATAAAAGGAAGTTAATAGAGATAGCAAACAGTTGGCTAGCAAGAATAACTTTGATATCTGGAGACATTCTAGAACAGATTTGTAACCTGAGCTAGAAAGCCCCATGGAACTCTCCTCTCATTGGTGGAGATCAATGCCAGGCATGGAGTAGAGTCAGAGTTAGAGAAAAGAATTTCTTCAGTCTCTTTGAGGTCTACAGTTGCTTTAGGAGCTTTTGGATTCTAGCTTCAAGAAAGAAGATGTATGATACAACCCCACTTCAGGGTGTTGACAAAACAGCAAGACATTGGGAAGAAATCAATATGAGAGGAGCTAGCAGTTTCCATCACGTTCCTTGCCCCAGCCTGCTACACTGGAGATTTCAAGGAATTTCACCTTGGGTGAGATCTGAGAGTATTCTTGCTGAGCAAAGTCACCTTGATTGCAGCGGGAGACTTTCACTCTATATTTTTTTTGGTTATACATTCTGCTATGCCTACTTTCTTTTATTTCTGCTTTGTTATCAACTTGACTAAGTGAGTTTCTTTTCTACTTGCTATGTGTGTTTATTATGAAATTGGTATTTGGTAGGAAGGAACTCAAATCTTATATAGAGAGCTTGGAGTCTTCTTCCTTTCCTCATTAATGAGCAGTGATCAGAAGTTTAATTTGAATCTGAAAATAACAACAACGTTCCATAGTCTAACAATATTTGAGTGAGCAGATAGATATAATTGCAGCCCAGTAGCCCACCTCTTTTAATGGGAGAATAGAGTGACACTCTTCAGCCCCAAACTTCTAGTTCCCCTCCTGGCAGGAATAAAAATCTCCCTTGGAGAAAGGTGGAGGGATAATAGGCTATATTTGTAGGAACAATATTCTCATAATGTAACATATACTCTGAGATGTTAACTCAACTCCTATTCATTTTGAAGATCTAGGTCCCCATTGCTTGGCTACTATGCCCTCTCAGGCCACTAGGGATAGTCCTTAGTGATAAGGGGGTTCAGAAAAAAGCAGCTAGATGGTGCAGTGAGTAGAGCACTGGGCCTGGAGTCAGGAAGACATAAATTCGAATCTGGCCTCAGACACTTACTAGCTATGCGACCCCTAGTAAGACACTTAACCCTGTTTGCCTAAGTTTTCTCATCTGTCAAATGAGCTAGAGAAAGAAATGGCAAACCATTTCAGTACCTCTGCTAAGAAAACACCAAATGGAGTCATCAAAAATCAAACACAACTGAAAACAACAGCACAAAAACAACATAGTTCACAAGCCCCGTCAATGTGCTTTGCCCTAAAATTATCAGTAGAGAATTAATTTAGTCAGTCTTAAGAATCTTTTAGAAAGGGGTTTTGGCTAAGGTTGTATAGTTGGTACAAAAACATCCCCACAAAAGTCTGTGACAAACTTTGCCATCAGTACATACAGAGTAGTGCAGGAGAAAGGAAGCACATTTGACAAAGGGGTAACAGATCCTTGCAGCTGAGGGAAAAATGGCATAGGCATGGTCTATCTTCTTGCATAGTGACCTTCTCAGCTGTGAATCACTATCTAGTCTGTCACTGGCTCCCAATGTAGCCACTACTGTCAGCTGATCAAGGAACACCTATAGGACATTGATGGGAACATGGAAAGTCCAAAATCCCCTCATGCTTTGAAACTTGCAAGATCTTTCTCTAGCCAAAATGCGCAAAGGAAGGAGGAGAGCTAGGCGTAGTCTAAAGTTGAGGCCTCTCAAGCAACACCTCCACAGGGGTTTTATTCGAAATGTAAAATTCAAAACAATCTCCAGAATATCTCCAGTTCTCAGCTAGTTTCATATATTAAAAATGCTCCCTGGGGCCCTTGTAATTTCCCAGTTTTCCTCATACTATTCTTAGTTTAACATAATTCCTACCTAAGTTACTCCAGTTCTAAGGACTTTATCAACTTAGTCTAAAATGATTGAGACCGAAGTATCTCATCATTTAGTTTAAGTAGTGTGAGGAGATGATGAATTTACTCAGTCACTTCACCCTACCCTTACAAAAGTATACATCTCCCTGACTTGTGTCCTGCCTGGTGTTTATTATTAGCAGATTATTGAACAGGGTTATTTCTATTGTTACATCTTCCAAAGATCCTGAATGATCTATATGTAGCGGTATAGTGGATAAAGTACTGGACTCAGAATCAGAAAGACCTGAGTTCAAATCTGAACTCAGACATTTATTAGCCGTGTGACCCTGAGGAAGTCACTTAACTTCTCTTTACTTCAGTTTCCTCAACCTCGAAGGGTTGTTTGAGGAACTGATGAGATGATGTCTAAAAAAAGTAATTAGCACAGTGCCAGGCACATATAGGTGTGATTTTAAAAAAAAAAATTAATTTATTTTTATTTTTAGTTTATAACAGATGGTTCTACATAATTTTGAATTCCAGATTTTCTCCCCTCCCTTCCCCCTCCCTCCCCAAGATGGCATGGAATCTCATATAACTACCACGAATGACTTCGCATTGAATTAATTTATACACTAGTCAAGTTGCGGAGAAGAATTATGACCAATGGAATGAATAATGAGAAAAAAGAAACAGAACCAAAAAAAAAAAAAAAAACAACCCAAAAACAAAAACAAAAGAGAAGCGAAAAAGGCGAGTATGAAGTGTGCCTCAATCTGCATTCGAACTTCATAGTTCTTTCTCTGGATGTAGATAGCATTCTCCATCATGAGTCCTTTGGAGTTGTGCCTGCACCTTGTGTTACTGAGAGGAGCGAAGTCTGTCAGGGTTGGTCCTCACAGAATCCATATATTTGTGGTTGTGTACAGTGTTCTCCTGGCTCTGCTCCGCTCACTCAGCATTATGTTGTGTAGGTTTTTCCAGGTTGTTATGAAGTCCGTATCATCCCCATTTCTTATGGCATAATAGTATTCCATTACCTTCATATACCACAGCTTGTTCAGCCATTCCACAATTGATGGGCATCCCTTTGATTTCCAATTCTTGGCTACCACAAAAAGAGCCACAATAAATATCCTTGTACATATGGGTCCTTTTCCTGCTTGTGTGATTTCTTTGGGATACAGCCCTAAAAGTGGTATTGCTGGGTCAAAGGGTATGAACATTTTTATAGCCCTTTGGGCATAGTTCCAAATTGCTCTCCAAAATGGCTGGATCAGCTCACAACTCCACCAGCCATGTAACAATGTTCCAATTATCCCACATCCTTTCCAGCATTTATCATTTTCCTGTTTTGTTATTTTAGCCAATCTGACAGGAGAGATGTGGTATCTAAGAGTTGTTTTGATTTGCATTTCTCTAATCAGTAGTGATCCAGAGCATTTTTTCATATGCCTATAGATAGCTTTAATTTCTTCCTCTGAAAACTGCCTGTTCATATCCTTTGACCATTTCTCAAGTGGGGAATGGCTTGTATTCCTAGATATTTGGCTCAGTTCCCTGTATATTTTAGAAATGAGGCCTTTATCAGAGATACTAGTTGTAAAGATTTTCTCCCAATTTTCTGCTTCCCTCCTAATTTTTGTTGCATTGGCTTTTTTTGTACAAAAACATTTCAATTTAACATAATCAAAATTATCCATTTTGCATTTTGTAATGCTCTCTATCTCTTGTTGGGTCATGAATTCTTTTATTTTCCATAAATCTGATAAGTAAACTATTCCTTGCTCTCCCAAATTACTTATAGTATCAGCCTTTACTCCTAAATCATGAACCCATTTTGACTTTATTTTGGTATATGGTGTAAGATATTGGTCTATGCCTAATTTTCTGTCCTACCGTTTTCCAATTTTCCCAACAGTTTTTGTGAAATAGTGAATTATTAGCCCAGAAGCTGGCCTCTTTGGGTTTATCAAAGAGTAGATTGCTGTAGTTGTTGACTTCTCCATCTTGTATTTCTATCCTATTCCACTGATCCACACCTCTGTTTCTTAGTCAGTACCAGGTAGTTTTGATGACTGCTGCTCTATAGTACAGTTTAATATCTGGTATGGCTAGGCCACCTTCTCTAGCATTTCTTTTCATTAATACCCTAGATATTCTAGACCTCTTGTTTTTCCAGATGAATTTTGTTATAATTTTGTCCAGCTCAGTAAAATAATTTTTTGGTAGTTTGACTGGTATGGCACTAAATAGATAGATTAATTTAGGCAAAATTGACATTTTTATTATATTAGCTCGGCCTAACCATGAGCAACTGATATTTTTCCATTTATTCAGATCTGACTTTATTCACGTGAAAAGTGTTTCATAGTTATGTTCATATAGGCCCTGGGTTTGTCTTGGCAAATAAACTCCCAAATATTTTATAGTGTCTACAGTAACTTTGAATGGGATTTCTCTTTCTATCTCTTGCTGTTGGGCTTTGTCAGTAATGTATAGGAATGCTGAGGATTTATGTGGGTTTATTTTATATCCTGTAACTTTGCTAAAGTTGTTTATTATTTCAAGTATTTTTTTACTTGATTCTCTAGGATTCTCTAAATAAATCATCATATAATCTGCAAAAAGTGATAATTTAGTTTCTTCTTTTCCTAATCTAATTCCTTCAATTTCTTTTTCTTCTCTTATTGCTACAGCTAACATTTCTAGTACCAAATTGAATAGTAGGGGTGATAATGGACATCCTTGTTTCACCCCTGATCTTATGGGGAATGCATCTAGCTTATCCCCATTACAAATAATGCTTGTTGATGGTTTTAGGTAGATGCTATTTATAATTTTAAGGAAGGTTCCATTTATTCCTATGCTTTCTAGTGTTTTTAATAGGAATGGGTGTTGTATTTTGCCAAAGGCTTTTTCTGCGTCTATTGAGATGATCATATGGTTTCTGCTAGTTTTGTTGTTGATATGGTTAATTATGCTAATAGTTTTTCTAATATTGAACCAGCCTTGCATTCCTGGAATAAATCTTACCTGGTCATAGTGTATTATTCTCATAATGAGTTGCTGCAGTCTTTTTGCTAATATTTTATTGAAAATTTTAGTATCAATATTCATTAGGGAAATTTGCTTTCTCTGTTTTGACTCTACCTGGTTGGGGTATTAGTACCATATTTGTGTCATAAAAAGAATTTGGTAGGACTCCTTCTTCACCTATTTTCCCAAATAGTCTGCAAAGTATTGGAATTAGTTGTTCTTTAAATGTTTGATAGAATTCACATGTAAAACCATCTGGCCCTGGAGATTTTTTCCTAGGGAGTTCATTGATGGCATGCTCAATTTCTTTTTCTGAGATGGGGTTATTTAGAAATTTTACTTCCTTTTCTGTTAACCTGGGCAGTTTACATTTTTGTAGATATTCATCCATATCTCTAAGGTTGTCAGATTTATGGGCATACATTTGGGCAAAATAATTCCTAATTATTGTTTTGATTTGCTCTTCATTAGAGGTGAGCTCACCCTTTTCATTTTTGATGCTGGTAATTTGATTTTCTTCTTTCTTTTTTTAAATTAAACTGACAAAAGGTTTATCAATTTTATTTGTTTTTTCATAAAACCAGCTCTTTGTTTTATTTATTAATTCAATAGTTTTCTTGGTTTCAATTTTATTAATCTCGCCTTTGATTCTCAGAATTTCTAATTTGGTATTTAAGTGGGGATTTTCAATTTGCTCTTTTTCTAGCTTTCTCAGCTGTATGCCCAGATTATTTATCTCCTTTTTCCCTATTTTATTCATGTAAGTGTTTAGGGATATAAAACTTCCCCTAAGAACTGCTTTTGCTGCATCCCATAAGTTTTGGTATGTTGTTTCATTATTGTCATTCTCTTGAATGAAGTTATTAATTGTTTCTCTGATTTGTTCTTTGGCCCACTTATTCTTTAGAATTAGATTATGAAGTTTCCAATTAGTTTTTAGCTTATTTTTCCATGGTTCTTTATTAAAAATGAGTCTTATTGCATCATGATCTGAAAAGGATGGTTCGACTACTTCTGCCTTTCTGCACTGGATTGTGAGGTTTTTATGCCCTAGTACATGGTCAGTTTTTGAGTATGTGGCATGTATTGCTGAGAAGAAAGTATATTCCTTTTTATCGCCATTCAGTTTTCTCCAGAGGTCTATCATATCTGCCTTTTCTAAAATTCTGTTTACCTCCTTAACTTTTTTCTTATTTATTTTGAGGTTAGATTTATCAAGTTCAGAAAGGGGGAGGTTGAGGTCTCCCAATATTATAGTTTTGCTCTCTATTTCTTCCTGTAACTCCCTTAACCTCTCCTCTAAGAATTTGTATGCCTTACCACTTGGTGCATATATGTTAAACAATGATATTGCTTCATTGTTTATGGTGCCTTTTAGCAGGATATAATGTCCTTCCTTATCTCTTTTAATTAAATATATCTTTCCTTCTGCTTTGTCTGAGATTAGGATTGCTACACCTGATTTTTTTAATTTAGCTGAGGCGCAATATATTTTACTCCAGCCTTTTACCTTTACCCTGTGTGTATCCCCCTGTTTCAAATGTGTTTCTTGTAAACAGCATATTGTAGGATTATGGTTTTTAATCCATTCTGCTATCTGCTTCTGTTTTATGAGAGTGTTCATCCCATTCACGTTCAGAGTTTTGATTTCTATCTGTGTCTTTTTCTCCACCCTATTTCCCCCTGTTTATGCTTTTATTTCTCCCTTTCCCCTTCTCCTCCTCAACAAAGTTTTGCTTTTGACCGCCGCCTTCCTCAGTTTACCCTCCCTCTTTATTCCCCTCCCTTATCTTACCGTTTCCCACTTGCTACTTCTCCCCTCCCTTCTGCCCCCCCTTCTCTTTTTCCCCCCTTCCCCTCCTACTTCCCGTAGGTCAAGTTAGATTTCTAAACTTATCAGGGTATGTTATTCCTTTCTTGAACCAGATCAGATGACAGTGACACTCAAATACTGCTCTCCTCCCTCCCTTCTTTCCCTCTACTATAATATGTTTTTGTGCCTCTTCATTTGGTGTAATTTACCCTTTTCTACTACCTGCTTACCTCTTTTCTCATAGCCCTCCCGTTACATCTCTTACTTATGTTTTTTATCTTTACATCAGTTAATTTATACAGGCATTCACAATCTATGTGTATCCCTTTCAATTCTCATAATAGCTGTATCATTCTCAAGACTGACATATATATGTATATATATAAAACATACATATGATGATATAATCCCACATAAAGATACAGACAACCTGCCCTTATTGGTTAATAAGGTTTGTGGGGGTTTTCCCCCCTGGTTACCTTTTTATGTCTCTATTGAATTTTGTATTTGGAGATCAAATTTTCCATTGAGTTCTGGCCTTTTCATCAGGAAGGTCTGGAATTCCCTTATTTCATTGAATGTCCATTGCCTTGCCTGAAAAATTATGCTTAGTTTTGCTGGGTAGTTGATCCTTGTTGGTAGTCCCAGCTCTTTTGCCCTTTGGAATATTATATTCCAATTTCTCCTGTCTTTTAATGTGGAAGCTGAGAGATCCTGCATGATCCTTACCATAGTTCCACGATATTTGAATTGCTTCTTTTTGGCTGCTTGCAGTATTTTCTCCTTGAGTTTATAGCTCTGAAATTTGGCTATACTATTTCTTGGTGTTTTCAGTTTGGGATCTCTTTCAGGGGGTGATCGGTGAATTCTTTCAATGACTATTTTGCCCCCTGGTTCTAGGACCTCTGGGCAGTTGTCTTTGATAATTTCTTGGAAGATACTGTCAAGGCTCTTTTTTTATTGTGGATTTCCGGTAGACCAATAACTCTTAAATTGTCTCTCCTGGATCTATTTTCCAGGTCAGTTGTTTTCCCAATCAGATATTTCATATTTTTTTCTATTTTTTCATTCTTTACATTTTGTTTTACTACTTCTTGGTGCCTCATAGATTCATTAGCTTCCATTTGCTCAACTCTAATTTTTAATGAGTTAGTGTTTTCATTTTGCTTTTGAGTCTCCTTTTCCATTTGGTTGATTTTGCCTCTAAGGGTGTCATTTTCTCTCTCTAGATTCTGAATCTCCATAGCCATTTCACCAATCTTATTCTTTAGGGACTTTTCCATTTTTTTCCATGTTTTCTTTTACCTCCCTAACTTGGTTTTTGTAATCCTCCTTTAGTTCTTCCAGCAATGCTTTTTGGGCTGGAGACCAGTCCATATTACCTTTTGAGGTATCCGATGTATCTACAGTGTCATTGCTTTTCTCTTCCATATTGGTATTTTGATCCTGCCTGTCTCTGTAAAAAGAATCTATTGTCCTCGTTTTTTTTGTGTTCTTCTTCATGTTTGTTGGTTTGCCTTTTCCTGGCTTTACAACGAATTTCTGCCTTTGGGCCTCAGGGCTCTCTGTCCCAGCTTTCTTATTCTGGGGGTTGTGAGTCTAGAATTATAGCCTTCAGTTTCCTGAGGTGTGGGGGAGGGGTCTGGCTCCCTGGCTTCTCACTCCCTACGGGTACTCTCCAGCAGTGTTGCTTTTCAGCAATGGTCTCAGCTGTTTGTTTGAGCTGATGTCTGGCACTTCCCCTGGGGGAGCAAGATTATGTCTGGGCTCCTGGCGTTGACCCCTGCTGACTCTGCCCCTCTGGGACTGATGAACTTCTACTATTTGACCACTGCAGCCCCACTTATTTCTGCTCAGTTCCAGTGTTCTTTTTTTTCCCCCCGAGGAATTCTCTGGGTGGGGAGGGGAGGGATTAGAGCTATTTACCTGGCCATTATGTCTCCCGGAAGTTCAAGAAACCGAATTTCTGGGCTGCAAGAGTTAGGAGTTGGTGTTTCCCGGCCAGTGGCGTTGCGCTGCCTCTCCTCACTTCCACAGACTGCCATCCTGCGTTGGGAGTCCTGGGAATCTCTGGCCAGTTTCGGGCGCCCAGCTTTCTCCCAGCCTGTCTCCCACGTGGATTTCCCGGCCGGCCGCTTCTGCTTTGGTTTGGAGCAGCTCAACCCTGAGCACTCCCTGAGCCTACAGATTCGTGCCTTTGGCCTTTCAGACTCTCCCGGCTCAGAGATTTGCCCCACACAGGCTGCTCACAGTTTCTAACTCTCTCAAATCTGCTCAAATTCACTTTTTTATAGGAATCTGACAGACCTTGTGAGAGAGCTCCAGTAAGATGCTGCCTTCATGCGGCCATCTTGGCTCTGCTCCCTGTAGGTGTGATTTAAATGCTTATTCCCTTCCCCCATGATGTACAGGTGAGATCCTCCTTCCTGTAACAGGCTTACAAGGCAATAGTTCTTTCTTGCAAATTAAAGTTTTTCTGTGTAATCAATAGACAAACACAAGGGAATCTTTCAGTCTATTCTCTCTATCCTACAGTTAATTGTGAAATGGTAAAGGTGTAACCTATTATTGAATATCACTCACAAAAGCTTTCTTGTTCTCCACTAATGCCCCATTCAGAACACCCTCAATGCAGGTATAGATGACTCTCATAAGGATTTTGGATCTCAAGAAAACTGAAACATACATCTTTAGCTACTTCTTTCAATATTTCTTTCAATAGACTTGTTTTTTTTTTTTTCAAATATCAATAATACTCAGAATTTTTCCACAGCTTTGGTATCTTCTCTTCTTTCAGATAGATGTTATATTGATGCTCCAATGTCTTTACAAACTTCCTATCCTCATTGTTTTTTCTCAAGGTGTTTTAACGATCCCGCTAGCAGCTTCTGTGGGGGTGCAAGATCCACCCACAGCCAGCACCCAGGAGGCTGCCAGCACAGCAGGAATGCACAGGTTCTTTTGATCTGCTTAACCAAGGAAAGCAAGGTGAAGGGGTTGACAAGCCCACTTTAATCTAGCATACAGACAGCATTCATTTAGTTCAGGGGAAAAATCCAGCACCCTGACCTTCAGAACAAAATACAAACAAATTACAAATATCAACAGACTGACCGAATATAATTCATAGTTACCAACATCTAGGTTCAGCCCGGAACAAGGACTGGCCTAGAGTCACGTGCCACCACTGCTGCCACCACTGCTGCCACAAAGAGCTCCAACCAAAAAAAGGGAAAAAAGGGGTTTTCAAGCTGTCTTCTCTCCTCTTATAGCGTTTTTTACATCATCAAGCGTCGTCTGAATGACCAGAGCTGATTGGTTCTTGAGTTGGCCCTTCCCCACTAGGATCCCAGGAGGTTCACATCTACACAGACCAGGTCAACACCCAACAGGGCATGGCTCTGGAGTCAACAGCTCCCCCCAGCCAGCCAGCCCCATGAATCACTGCAATGAGGCAGACTCAAACCCATGTGGTCCAAAAGCCTCTGCTGTCCCAGACATGCAAACCAGGCCCTCCCTGGGCCCTTAAGGGCCCAGCACCTAGTAAGGCTCAATGAAATAAACAGAGTTACTCAAAGAAAACAAAGGCCATTTTGCTTGCTGACACACAAAGTTGCACAGATGATGCTCATAAAATACCAATAAAAATGATTTTCCTTTCCCTCAATCCATTCTAGTTGCTAAAATAAACTTCCTAAAGCTAAGATCTAACAATATTACCTCCCCAATTAAAAATCCTTAGTGGTTGCTATTTGCCTAAAATGATAAAATACCAGTTCCTCAGACTTCTTTTCCATCTGACTTTTCCCCTTTAGACACTATGTGTATCTTACCCTCCTAGATAAACTCTACGGATCAGCCAACTGCCCAGCTTTGACTTTACAATTTTCATTTCTGTGTGTGTTTTTTTTTAAACAGGCTGTGGGGGGGGGGGGGATGCATTTCTTCCTAATCTTTGCCTCTTAAAAGCTTTTTAACTCAGAATGTTTCATCTTCTAAGAAGACTTTTCCGTTTACTTTACTAGGGAAAGACCCTGTGTCTCTGGCTCTGTCTTTCCCTATTTCTTTCTCTATCTCCCAGCTCTGTCTCCCCCTCTGTTTCTTTTTCCAGTTCTCTGTCTCTCTTAATCTCTGTGTCTCTATGTCTTTGTATCTTTTTCTCTGTCTCCTTTCTCCCTGTCTCTGTCTATCTCTGTCTCCCTCTGTCTCTGTGTCTCTTTGTCTCTGTGTCTCTGTCTCTCTTTGTGTCTATGTCTGTCTCTGTCTGTCGTTGTCTCTCTGTGTCTGTCTGTGTCTCTCTGTCTCTGTCTCCTCTTTTATTTACTTATCTTTTTAAATATTGTATCCTCCCATAGGATGTTAGCTCATTGAGAGAAATGAAGTTTTTCCATGTTTTTTTTTCCTTTGCATACACAACCTAGGGCCTTGAAGTCAGTAAGCCAGTCTTCAGTCAACAAGCATTTATTCAGGACTTACTACATACAAGGCACTGTGTTAAGTATTAATACAAAATATAGTCTTGAATTTTTTTTTAACAAATTCAAGGACTTTTTTTCACTTCTTAAATCAGTTTCTCTTCAGATGATATTTTTTCTTTAACTGAAAACAATCTGCATAGCATTAACCAAATTAGCATGCTTATTTTTTTAATTCTTAGTCATTATTTTACATTGGCTAATGAGAAAAGGCTCTTGGAATCTTTCAGAATGAAATCCACTATTAAAAAGGAAGAGACATTTAGCATGCTCTGCATTTCTCTGTCTTCGTAAGGCATTTATAGAAAAACCAAACATAAGAGTCAGCATTTAAAATGCAGCGTGGCTTTATATTTAGTGAATTCTGCCATCATGTGGCTTTTCTAAAAGTGACATTTTCAATATGAGATAACAGAGTCCTAGAAATTCCAGGTGAAGTGTGCTTTAATTTCTAAAGCAGAAAAAAACCAAAACAAAAACAAATATGCTTTTATTCCTCTTAAAATGTATTTTAAAAGCCCTAATTATGTAGATATTGACAGGGATAGAGATTGGCCATGTGAGTTCATTGATAATGGTAGCTCCTAGAGTGAGGAAAGTCTATCATTCCAGGTTATTAACTTCTCTTCAGCTTACAGACTTACAGTAGAGGTTCTTAACTATTTTGCATATGATGGACCCCTTTGCTAGTCTGTCAAAATCCATGAACACCTTCTCAGAATAATGTGTTTTAATGTATAAAATAAAATACATAGATTGCAAGGGAAACAAAAATTCAATGACCATACACATGTATTTCCTTTCTCTCATGCAGATTTATGGAGCTCCTGACATCTGTTAATTAACAACATGTTAGGAAACTCTTACTTAGAAATATGTGTAGAACATTACAAGGTTAAATGACTTGTCCAGGGTGACACAGTCTGTAAGTATCAGAAGCAGGACTGAACTCACATCTTCTTGGCTGTAAGGTCAGCTGTGTACTCATAATGCCACACTGCCTGTCCTATGGGCATAAATCTTCAAAAATTGTGTGTACACATGCAGAGGTGAGCATTGATTTTCCACCAAGTGGGCAAATAGATACACATATGTACACAATACATATATATATATATATATATATATATATATATACATACATTTATGTGTATATATGTATAAATATAATATGTGTATGTATCTTCATATCTATATCTGTCTGTTTCTGCATATCTATCTACAACTGTATCTATATCTATCTCTAGAGATATAATGCAAGAATTTGTTGAGTACAGGGACATGACACCCCATTCAACTCCATGTTATGTGACAAATGCTACATAATAAGTTCAACTTAATCCAATGAGTATTTATTAGTTGTCAGTGCTAGACACTGGGAATACAAAAACAAAAATGTAAGAGCTTCCACCCTCAGAAAGCTTCCATTCTATTGCAATACAATGCCCAAGTTACTCTGTGTTCCTGGGTCTACAAAAACAAGATGAGTGCAGGAATAAAAAGGCTGATGAACAATCATTTACTCTCTCTAATGGGATTGGCAAGCAATTGTAGCAGTTGCCTCTCCCAAAATGCACAGCAAAAAAAAACCTAATAAAAAGAAATCATTCGCCCCACATTGGGTGATCATTGCAGAATACACAAGATAATAATTCCCTGCCCAAAATGTTGTTGTTGTTCAGTCATTTTCAACTCTTTGTGAGCCCCATGGACCATAGCATGCCAGGCCCTCCTATCCTCCCCTATCTCTAAAAGCCTGTCCAAGTTCATGTTCATTGTTTCCATGACACTATCTATGATCATCTGTCATCCACTTTTTCTTTTGTTTTCAATCTTTCTTTGCACAAAAAATCTTTCCCACACAAAATAAAAATCACTTTAGGACAACTTAAGCACTTAGAGCTCCTGCCCAGCATCACCAGCACTATATACCTTGAAGGTTGGGTGTAGTGGCCACAAAATCATTTGAAGGCTTCACAACAGGGCCTCATGGGACATACCACCACTTTTCATGAAGTCAGACCTTGATAGAGTAGCTTGAACAGTCTAATCACCTTCTTCCTCTTAATAGGCATTTCTCCAACCACTGATGATCTGCCTGGATTCATCCTTCAATGGTGATCTTGCTCTCACCTCCTTATATTCCCCTCATCCCAGTAATTCTGAACCAATGGCAAGTCATGTACAAGCAATATTCTCCATATACAATTTCCTATTTTCTTAATCCAATCAACCTCAAATTCCCCCTTCAAAATCTCAGTTCTATATCTCCCCATCCCTTCCACTATGCTCGTGGGAACACGAAGTCCATAATTAAACTTTCTTTCCTCTGAAACCTCTTCCTTTATTACTCTTTCTATTTTACTGGCAGTCACTGATAACACGCTGCTTTCTGAACTCCCATCCTGTATCACCAATTGCCTTTTGTACATATTAAATGAGATGTGTCATAATCCCCTTAAACTCAACATGTCCAAAGCAAGAGTCAGTATCTTTCCCAAAAAATCCTTTTTCTCCCAAATTTATGTCTGAATTACTTCTTGTCTGGACTATGTATGTATGTATGCATGTATGTATATCTATATGCATGGATTAATGAAGAAATGACTTATTTATTATCTATTTATTTAGCATTTTTATTATATTTATTTATCATTTACATAAAACATTACTATGTTTTCAGCACTGAGCTTATAATGACTGGGTAATCAATAGCAGAAAAAGTAGAAAATGTTTATTCTGAAAGGTCTAACTTAAAAAGAACTTAATCTAAATTATAGAACTTCAATCTAAGATAAATCTAAAGAATACAAAATAAAATAAAAAGGTTACCTGAAGAATAGATAGAAGTCTGGTGAGACCTAAGTGTGTTGCTGCTGGGAGACTGGCAAAGTCCAGGGATCCTCCATTTGCATTGGTAGGTTAGATGACAATGTCAGGTTTCTGTCATGTATAGAAGCAGGTTAGACAATAAGATGACCCTAGGATGAAGTATCAGGGTAGATAGAAAGGTCCAGGGGGTATGGCATCTCATTGAAATGAATAGAGCTGGTGACTCCTGTATCTTTCAAGCCATATTAACACCTGATCAATAGCAATAACCTTGCTATATTTAAATTTGCAGCCCTACAAATCTCTTATAAATCTTTTCCTTGTTTTTATAATATCTTAATTTTTTATTCATGATATTATCCCAAGAAAATATTAGCATATTTTAGTAGGGCACTGCCATTATGGGCAACATGAAGAGATAAGCCTTGAACAATTGCAGTACTAGACAAATTAGTTTTTAATTTGAGAAGAGTAGACCATAAGCATTGAAAACATTAATGTTTAGTTCACATGACAAGGGATATATGCCTTGGAGGGCAGCATTTTGATGATGAGGCTTATAGGAGACAAAGGGAGAATGGAGACCTTCCTAAATGGTGAAGACTTCTATCCAGAAAGGGAGTGGGGGGAGGGGGGGAAACAGACTGGGGGGAGGGGAAAGGGGGAAAAAGGAGAGGGGAGATGGGAGATGACAGACAAAGACAAATAGAGGGACAGAGGGAGAGGGAAGGGGCAGAGAGAGAAGGAGAGCACTAGTAACAGACATAAAGCATTTATTAAGAACTTGCTATGTGTCAGGAAATGGGTTAAGCATTTAGGATTCAAATATGTCAGCAATACAGTCCCTGCCCTCAAGGACTTTATGTTCTATTGGAGAAGACAATAATTAAAAGAAATTTATGATCTAGGGGAGGGGAAGGGACATATGCAACAGCATAGTCTTAAAGTGGCATAGGATCCTGCTTCCAGGAAAGATAAGACCCATTTTACCTGTCAGAACCTGGCATCCAAGGGACAGAGTTCAAGTTTCAAATGATGAGGAACAGGGAGAAAGAGATGAGGATGACAGCTCAAGGGCTAGCAGCATGGTGTGGATATTGGTATGAAGACTGACATTAAACATGAAAAATAAAAATGAATATAACAAAAATCAATCATCAAATGACAAAAAAGTCTCACAAAGGGGTACAGATGTAAGTTGAAATTGAACAAATGTGGCACTAAAGGTAGAAAAGTCAAACTGAATCCTATGAACCACCACCACCATCACCACTACTAAAACTAGAACCACCACACCACAACACACAAAGGCACTAACAAACATACAAGTGAATATTTTGTAAAACAGAATTGCAGAGTGGGAGGATGAATAAATGTGGCGAGAAGAGGTGGTGATGGATGACAGTTAGTGATGAACTCCTACCAAATCCTTGGGTGGATAGTGAAGAAAGTAGGCATTGAGACATGGCACCTGTGATGAAGTGTCAAGGTAAAGGCATGATAAGCAGATAAGACCTAAAAAGAATTCTCAGAACCTACTATACATGATTATGTATGAATAATGACAAAAAGAACTTGAGAATTTTTTAAAAAGATTATTTAATATATCTATATACATAAGAACATATATATGTATATCAATCACTCAAATTTGCACAATATAAAATAGAGATCTTAATCCGAGCATATAAAAGAAAATTGAACAAACTGTTAAGGAATTTATAGAATGGGAATTGGAAGTGGGGATGAGAACTTTGAGATAGATAGATTTATGGAAATTATATAAATTTCTACAAAAAGTTTTTAACTTTACAAATTATTTTCAAGAACTGAGAATGAAAACAATCCACTAAAATATTTTACAAGAATACAATTATATTACCTAATTCAAGAAAGAATAATACAAACAAAATGAATTATAGATAGATATCATTTATGGACATCACTTTTTTTTTAAATAAAATAAAATCCTGCCTCCTCCGTGAAAATACGACAGTAATGTATTAAAAATTATTTATGCTAAGCACGTAAAGTGGGTTCAATATTATTCATATTTAAAATTAAAACATACAAAACTTTATGCCTCTATCAACAAATGGAGGGAAAAATAAACTTTTACAAAGTACAATATCTACTTATGTTTAAAAAAACTAAAAAGCATAATCATAGAAGCATCTTTTTAATATGATAAAAATATATCTCTAAATCCAAAAATAAGCATTATATACAATGGGGAAACATTAGTAGTTTCCCCAACAAGTAAGAGAGTAAAGCAAGAATATTCCCTTTACCCACCACTATTTGCTGTAGTTCTAGAAACACTAATAATAGATAAGATTTGAATAAAGAGGAAAAAGAACTCAACATTTGGTAATGCCATGATGTTTTATTTAGAAAATCCTGAGGTATCAGCAAAGAAGCTCAATGAAACCAATATTAACTTTATTAAAGTAATGAGTCACAAAATGAAAACATATAAATCAATACCATTTCTATATAACAATAACAAAATCCTGGAGGCAGTAATAGGGAAGAACCATTCAAAATAATGAAAAAAATAGATAAAATATTTCAGTTAATATAACAAAGCAATACTGTGGAATCACAGAATCCTTCTATAAGAAATAGATAATTACAAATAATATGAGGCTATTCAATGCCTAATGTGAAGCCATGTCAATATAATAAAAATGACAATACTTCTGAAATTTATTTAAACATTTATTCACACCACTCAAAACATCAAGAGGGTACTTTACTTATCTAGACATAATAATAACAAATTCATTTGGAAGAGTAGAAGATCTAGAATATGAAGGGAAGCATTTATCTTAAAGTAGTAATGAAATGAAAATAGCCCTTCCAATCTCAAATCATGTAATAAAAGTTATCAGCAAAGTTATTTAGTGCTAATTTACCAATGAAAAGACATCCCATTGCAACAAAATAGATAAGGAAGAAAAAAAGTAATTGTGCTCCATATCCCATTATTCAATAAACCTGAAGGTAGAAATTGCTAATGAAGAATTTTCTTATCTGACAGGAATTTCTGAGGAAAATTGGAAAGTAGTTTGGCAGAAATTAGATTTAAACCAATGTTTTATACCCTGTGAAGGGAGCAGTATCCTAATCCTGACTCCCCCACCCCCCACCTCCACACACATGAACACCATTCGAATTAGGATTTTTTTTTTCCTTAAAAGGAATTGAACTGATCTTTGAGATTTAATTGGCTGATAGGGTTAGAGACATAAGCTTTTGGCATTACTTGCTGTTCAAATGAATATAAAATACTCCTGCAGAGCTGCAGCCTTGCTCTGAGGCTTGGCTGTCAGACTATTATGTGTAGGTGAGAGGCAGGGGAGCTTCACTCAGGCAAATTAATTTAAGGCGTATTCAATAAGTATCCTTGTTGAATGTTTTTCGCCCTACTATGACTAAGTAAATCTCCTTTTCTTAACAGTTGAATGAACTACAAGTGTACCATTTCATTTCATTGTCTGGGCCTAACCTACCAGAGTATTTTCATGAGTCAGGTCTAGCCAAGAACATACCCCAAATAATGATAAACTCAAAATGGTTACTTGATATCTGAACAGATAATGTTGGTTACAGGAAACTGAAAACTGTTTTTTTTTTTTTAATGAACAAAAAGAATGCAGTCAAGAAGCTAAGTAGTCAACTGGTAAAAAGAAATCTTTATATCATATATTTCTGACTATAGTCTTTAATCCAAGATACATAGATAACTAACAGAAAGGCATACTACTTAAGATTATATTCCCCAGTAGATAACTAGCCAATGATATAAACAGTTCTACAAAAGAATTGCATGCTATTATCTATCACATTAATGAATGTTCCAGATCATTAAAAGTCAGAAAAACACAACTCAGAATAACCCCCACATTTCACCTCATAGCACACCCACCAAATTGGCAAAGATAACAAAAGAAGAGAAGATTCAATATTAGGGGTTTTATGGAAAGCTCAGTGCAGGAATTTACTGTTTGTGAAGCATTTCCATACTGGAAATTTGGAATTTTGGAATCATGAGAAGAAAGTTTCTAAATGCATATCCTTTGAACCAGAGATACCACTACCAAACATATACCCTCCAATATTTAATGACATAAAGAAAAACCCCATATAAAACAAACAAAAATATTTATAGCATCACTTTTTGTAGTATCAAGGAAGAAGTAGGTGCTCATCTACTATCAATGGAAGAATGGCTCAACAACTGGCGGGACATAAATATATTAGCCTATTTCTGTTCTATAAGATATGACAAATATGATGAATTCAGGGAAGTATGAGAAGAATTAGATGAACTGATGCAAACTGAAATTAGCAAGAACAGGAAAAGAAAATTTATGGTGAATTAAAAAAATGTGAAGGGAACATTCATAATAACAAGATAACTCAATAAACATAACAGCTGGATGTTGTTTAATTGTAAGGGTCCTACATTCGGCTTCAAAGGAGAGACATAAGATGCCTTTTCTACTTTCTTCTGTATAGGGATAAAAATCTATGAGAATACAAAAGAATAGGACTGGAGATATGCAGTTTTATTGGTTTAGACTCCCTGAATTAGAAAATTCTCTGAAACTTAGTATTAGATATTTGTCCAGAGCTTTAAGCTGTTGCCCAGGGTAATACAGTCAGTGGATATGAGAATTGAGACATGGATAGAAATCTTTTTGACTTCAAGACCAGGTCTATCCACTCAGTCATGCTGACACTTCATTATATATCGTATATTATATATATATATTGACAATATATTGTTAGGATTTCATCTCCCCACCCCCGATTTGTGGATTAGTTTTGCTGAACTGTTTTTACCCCCACTTTTTTGTTAATTCTTGGTTGTCACGGACTTCCAAAGCCTCGTGACTACGCTCGGGGTTCTCCCCAAGCCCCAGGCCTCTGCCTAAGCAAAGGGCCTGATCTCGCGGACAATGTACGGGGCGGGAGCCGAACAAGATGGTGAATGACTCCGTTTATTATTTCAGCAAGCAGCACATTTATACCTTTAGTGACGTAGGTACACTCTTTGGTTACGTGGGTGAAAGACAGGTAAAGCTAATACACCTGGGTCCTAGGACCGCCCTGACTCCGCCTACTCTCCTCCCACACTACCCAAAGCTCCCTGCGGGCAGGCAGTTCAGGCAAAGACCGGAAACTCCACGTGGTCCAAGTTCCACATGCTCTGCCAGAGAGCCGGAAGTTCCACGTGGTCAGGCAGGTCCGACCTGGAATTGCCAGGGAGGCAACAAAGGCGAGACCCCTCCTCCTGGCTCCACCCACATCCCAAAGCCCTGAGTTTATCTCAGCAGGCCCCTGGGCCTGGAGGTCTGAGGAGAACAGGGCTCAGCTCTAACTCAGCCCGTAACACTTGGTTTTAATGTATTGCTCTAAAATATTGATTCAGATTTTTTTCTAAAATATTATTAAAATATTCTTTCAGTGTGCTTTCAACAAAATCTGTTAAAAATAGTAAAGGGATATTATACATAATGCAATAAAGTGGGAAGTGGGAACAACAATAGGTGAATGGCCAAATTCATTCAGTCAGTGAATCAGTCAATAAGTACTTATTAAGCACTTACTATGTGCTAATCATTGTGCTGACTTTTGGAAACACAAAGAAAGGCAAAGACTGTCTTGACCTGAAGAAGCTTATGACCTACTACTGGGAGACAACATACAGATAATAATGTACAAATAAATGAAATACAGGATAAATAGTTGTTGTTTTTAAAGTAAACAGAGGGAAGGTACTAGAATTAAGAGGAATTGGGAAAGGCTTTGTGTAGAAGGTGGAATTTTAGCTGGGATTTGAAGGAAGCCACAGAAGTCAGTAGGTGGAGATGAGGAGGGAGAGCACTTTACAAATTAAAGAGAGCTAGTGAAAAGTCAGTGAGGGGGTAAAGTGAATAGGGCACCAGGCCTGGAGTCAGGAAGACCTGAGTTCAAATCCCACCTCAGACACTTACTAGCAATGTGACCCTGGGCAAGTCACTTAACCCTTCAATTCATTTTACAGATGAGGAAACTGAGGCAAACAGGGGTAAGTGACTTGTTTATGGTCACATAGTCAGTGTCTGAAACCAAATATGAGCTGAAATCTTCCTGACTCCAGGGCTCATGCTTTATCCATGGTTCCACCTAACTAAAATGAATTGCCTAGTAGTAATAAGGGCCTACTTGAGGTTTCTGACATAAATTTGTAATCTACCTACTCAGAAGGGTTTTGTGATTTTTCTTCCCTTTCATTCATCATCACAAGTACACGAGCAAAGACAACAGATAGTTGGAGCAGTCCAAGGCTGAGGCTGAGCAGGACAATATCAGTGACATACGTAAGGGAGTCAAGAAGAGGGCAGTGTAAGATGACATTCAATAAATCAACCAATCAAGAATTATTTAAATGTCAGGCATGTTGTTAGTCACTGGGGATATAAATACAGAAGAGATACACTTCCTCTCTCAAGAAATTTACCTTTTAAATGAACTTTATTACTATTTATCATTTTTATCTCACCTACATTTCCTAATACATCCCTTCTTCTGCTCCTCCCAGGGAGTCATGCCTTATAGTGAAGATTATTTTTAAATAGGAAAAAAAGACATGTATAGCCGTTTCCATCATGATTTTTTAAAAGTGTTCGTTTAATTAATTTATGTTTTTGACTGGGGAAAGCAGGGCAATTGGGGTTAAGTGACTTGCCCAAGATCACACAACTAGTGTGTCAAGTATCTGAGATAGGATTTGAACTCAGGTCCTCCTGATTCTGGGTCTGGTGCTCTACCCACTGCACCAAATAGCTGCCCCTCCGCCATGATTTTAAGAAAGTCTGGCATTATCTACAATGGTCCATCCATATAGATTTCATCTCTGCCAAAAGAGAGGGAAATGACTTTGATGTACTTGGGCTCAGGATTGGTCATGCTAATATCACAACATTCCATTTCAGTTATTTTGCTTTTCTTGTTATTTCCATTCACATTGTGATAGTCTTTGGAACTGATTGGATGACATTGGAGACACTGGCACAGGACCACCCACACTGGTGTGCCCTCATCAAAGAAGGTGCTGTGCTATGTGGGCAAAGTAGAATTGAAGTAGCTTGTAAGAAATGTTCTGGTGCCTTTATTAGACCAAGTTTCATTGGCTCTATTCATAATCAGTTTTATACTTTTAATAAAACATTCAAATTGGATGTAACCCTGGGCTTACCCCTCCACAATAGTTGGTAAATCAAAGTATTTGCCTGTGCGCCAGGCAAACACCTCACAAGGTTTACCACATTCCTGTGATTTTTTTAAACCTTAAAAAAAGCTAGAACTGCTACTCTATGGACCTAACTCCATCTTGTCCAAGAAATGGCAGCTATGTCAGTGAGTGGTAGGTAAGAAATTAAAAAAAAATGGGTTTGGGAGTTTCAGGAACAAGCCTCCCTCTTTGAAACTTTCATACTCTCCATCAATATTCTCTGTATGGAGGAGGAAGCTCCCCTTCCCTCCATAGTCTGTGCTGAGAACCTTGCCTCACATTTTGCAGAAAAAAATGAGGCTGTTCACTGAGAGCTCCCTGTTCTCCCCTCCTCTTCATCTCACATCACACAGATTCCTTCTCCCACTGTCTCCTCCTTTATCCCTGTCTCACAAGAAAAGGTAGCCCTTCTCCTTATGAACTGAACCCCTCCAGCCATACAAATGATCTCATTTCATCCTGTCCCTTCCAGCATATTGCCCCTCCATCAAACCCACTCTCTCATTTATCATCCATATTTATCTGTCTAATGACTCCTTCCAGAACCAAATGAGGTACTATTTTTAAAGGTCTTTGCATAGTGCCTAACACATTGTAGGCATTTCATAAATGTTCATTCCTTTCCCTTCTGCTAGACTATACCCATTTTCTCTGTGCTTCAAGCCTGGAATGCTCATCTTCTGTATCTACAACTACAGGTTTCTGTGAGTTCTTTCAAGTCCTGGCTAAAATGGTACCTTCTGCAGGAAACCTTTCAAAATCCTCTTGATTCTAGTGACTTCCCTCTATAAATTATTTCCCAACTATCCAATACATAACTTGTTTATGCATATTAATTTTCTTATGATCTTCCCTTTTAGGTTATGAGCTTTTTAGGGTAGGGATTGTTATTTCTTTATTTTCTTTGTATCCTAAGCACTTAGCATGGCACTTAGTAGGTGCTTAATAAATATGTATTGACTGGCTGACTTTTCCAGTTGGGGAGGGGCAATCAGTGGCAATGACCCTGTGAAAGACAAGCTGATTGATCTTCATAAAAAACAGAAATTATGAACTGATTTCCAATGAATGAAGGTACCACATTTGTGGTGCATCCTTGGAGAAGCATATCCCTTCCTTATTAGATATGCTCACAAGGATTTAATTTCAGGTACAACAGCTTATCTTGGTGAATCAGGCCTGTTCTCAATCAAATTCAAAACAAGAAACAAACTGGAAGTTGAAAAGCATCTGAGGTTATCTCTTTTAAAAGCTATACTGACAATGTAACAGGGTTGGACAGATTTATTTAACCATTTAACTACTTTATAATAATTATAAATGTCATGTAGTAAATTTTTTTTAACAAAAACAAATTGATCTCTACTTTATGTTTAAGGGGTAGATGTATAGTAAACTCTAGAATTTGTTTCCTTTCATACTGATACTGATACTGGTAAAAGAAGAAAGACAAGGGATCTAGCAACACAAAACAGATTGGGACCCACTGTGCCAGCAACAGCAAAGGTGTCAGTACCTAAGAATCTCTGGGGGAATAAGTGAGGGAGCTTTTCCTTTTGGTCCAAGGGCAAAGATTTTTCTGCCTTTACTATTTAATGAGACTGAGGTTTTTACTAGTTGAAATACAGCACCAATGTTCACATGCATCGTTGCTAACAGATGGGCATGATAAAGATGGGAATAGAGGCTAGGTGGGTTGAAAAGCACCGAACTTGCCTCCTTAGACTACTTTATTTTTCTGGCTCACATTTATTTATAGCCAAGCTAGAGAGGAGTTTAGGAATGTGTGAGATTATCAGAACCCCTAAATTAGATAGTTATCTGTAGTAGAAGATGTTGGTTCTCTGGATTAAACAAAAAAGTCAAAGTAAAAAAGGAGAAAGTCAGGGGCAGCTAGGTGGTGTAGTGAGTAGAGCACCGGCCCTGGAGTCAGGAGGACCTGAGTTCAAATCCGGCCTCAGACACTTGACACATTTACTAGCTGTGTGACCTTGGGAAAGTCACTTAACTCCAATTGCCCTGCCAAAAAGCAAAAAAAAAAAAAAAAAAGGAGAAAGTCAATGTTAGCCTGGGGCAGCCTGCCCAGTTTTGTTAGCTGGATTAGATGACTAAAAAGTTGTCTAAGACAGTTTGGCTGGTGCTGAAGAGATAAGACCAGAAGATAGTAGCAGAGGAAAACTCACTACAGAGAGATTCTGAGTCCAGAGGCACAAAATGCCCAGGAGACATGCTCTGCCTGAAGAGGAGCAGTGAAATTGCAAATTCAGAAGACATATGGATTCATGTAGCCTCACAGGTGGAAGACTAGCTTCCATATGGGTCCTTAATGCATGATCTCTATGCATGCTCACTCTCCTATCTGATGATGTGGTTATTTGGGGATTTGGGTGATGGGAGATCAGAGATGAACTCTTTTCTAAGGGAAGGATCTCTTCCTTTGCTACAAATCTATCCACAACCAAAATCTTTTGGTTGCTCACTGTATGCACTTGTAAATAAATGGAAACTGTGTCAAAGTACAGCTCAATGCCATAGTGGATAGAGTTCCGAATTTCTTTCAGGGAAGTCTAAGTTGAAATCCTGCCTTAGATACTTACAAGTTATACTACTTTGGGTAAGTTTCTTACCTTTTCTTCATTACAGTTTCCTCATCGGTAAATTTAGGAAAATACCTATTTCTCAGGTTTGTTATGAGGACCAAATGAGTTAACATGAGTTATGATTTAAAGCATTCTGTCAATTCTCACTGTTGGTGCTATTGTTGAAGACAATTGGCTCCTGAGCCAGGAAAAGTGATTCTCTCAGTTTGCTATTAGAGAAATGATTTTTATTTCTTTCTCTGAGGTGGTAGATAGAGCTCTGGACCTAGGGTCAGAGACACCTGAGTTTAAATCTGGTCTCTGATACCTATTAACTGTGTGACCCTAGGCAAGTCACTTAAAAACCTGTCTGCCTCAGTTTCCTTGATGGTAAAATGGGGATAATAATAACACCCACTTCACAGGGTTGTTATGAGGATCAAATGAGAGAATATCTATAAAACACTTAGCACACAGAATAATAGTAATGCTTAATGAATTCTTGTTCCCTTCCCTTCACTCTCTTCCTCTTGTTAAAGCACTCAGGCTGCCTCTCCTTTAGACTTCTTGTGTTGGCAATCAAAATGGGCTCTTAGCACCTAGTTCAACCGAGTGCCCTTGAAGAGTTTGGCCTTTGTTTCCTTGATTATATTGGAAGTCCTTGGTGACCTCCTTGCCTCAAGGAAAAGCCTAGTTTACATGGGTTTAAGTGACGTGTTTGTGACATCAGAGGCTTTTAGAACATGTGGGTTTAAGTCACATCTTTGTGACGATTTTAGATCATGTGAGTGAATCGCATGTGTGACTCACCCTTGACCCTGAAAAAGATATAAAACTAGGGGTTGGTTTTCTTTTTTTGGAGCTCTGACCCACAGCTGATTGCATGACTCTGGGCCAGCCCTTGTTATGAGCTCCCAGGCTGAACTTCAATGTTGGTAACTATGAATTGTATTTGTCCTGTCTGTTGATGTTTGTAATGTGTTTGTATTTGCTCTGAAGTTCAGGGCGCTGGCTTTTTCCCCTGAACTAAGTGAATGGTATTTGTATGCTGAATTAAAGTAAGCTTGTTAACCCCTTAGCATTGCTTTCCTTAGTAAAGCAGATCAAAAGAATCTTGGCTTGTAGTGTTCTGTGTGAGCTGGTTGTTGTTGATTTTACACTCCCACAGCAGCTGCTTGCGGGATTGTTGAAACACTTTCACAAGAGTGAGCAGGAGCTTTATTCCCTCTTCCTCTACTAGGCACCAATGGCAAATTCTCACAAGAATGGGGATATGCTCACTTCCCTCTTCTGACTCTGCCCCCATCCTGGTGCATTCTTTATCACCTCAGCCTTGGGCTATTGCAATAGCTGCTGGGGGTGGGGGTGGGGGAGGGGTCTGCCTGCCTCAAGTCTCTCCCCACTCGAGGTTATCCTCCATTCAGCCACCAAATAATGTCCCTAAAGCACAAATCTGATTGTGCCAACACCTTACTTAATAAACTCCAGCAGCTCCCAATCAACTCTAGGATCAAATAGAAAAATCTGTTTGACCTCATGGAGTTTTATAACCTAGTCCCCTGCTCCTTTTCCAGGCTTCCTATACCTGACTCTCTACCACGTACTTTTCAGTCTACTGACCCTGGCTTGTTTCTGTTCCAGGAACAAGATCCTCCACCTCTTGGCTCCAGAAATTTTCTCTGACTTTCCCTCAAGCCTGTAGTGGTCTCTCTTCTCATCTCTACCTGCTGCCTCCCCGACTTCCTTTAGGTTTTAGCTAAAATCCCATCTTCTACAGGAAGACTTTATGAAATCTAATTCTAGTGCCTTCCCTTTCTTAATTATTTCCTATTTATACTGTATATAACTTGTTTATATGTGTTTTTTTATTTGTTATTTCCTTCATTATACTGTGAGCTCTTGAGGAAATAGTCTGTGTGTATATATACATGTATGTATATGTATATATGTGTATATAAATACATGTTATGTACATATGTGGATGTAGATATGTATATATGGATGTGTGTGTGTGTGTGTGTATATATATATATATATATATATATATATATATGTATACACGTGTGCGTGTCTGTATAAACTCTAGTGGCTCCCTATCACCTCTAGGATCAAATACAAAAATCTGTTTGGTTATATTTATGTGCATATGTATATTACATATTTTATGTATATATACACATATGTGTACATGTATGTATGCGTGTGTATATATACATATACAAATACACATACACATACATATACACACAAACACATACACATGCATATATATGTGTATGTATATATATATCCCAAGAACTTAGCACAATGCCACATATAATGATAATTATATATATAATATATATATAAATATAATTATAATTATAATTATAAAAGAAACATAATAAATATGTTTCTTAACTGACTGACCAACTTCCACCCCCAACCTCAAAAGAACATATGCTTCTTGCCTGTGTGATCCTTGAACTGGATGTCAAGGCCAAGACAAGCCCCTAAGATATACAACTTATGGCCTAAGAGGGCCATTTCATTTTTTTAAATATTATTATCACCTTCCTGCCTTCAAGGTCAATCACTTTCGTCAATTACTTGTTCTTTTTTTTTGTAACATTTTTGCCTTTTGTTTTTCTAACATCAGCATTTCCCCCATTAAATATATTCATGTCCTCTTTCTGTTGGTGTCCCTACTGGCATGTCTAGTCAATGGAGAGATTCTTTATTGTGTAATCATTTTTTTTGCCATTCTGCTTTGTTTTTTTTAAATGTTTTGAGAGTTTTCCAACATGAATTCATTCTAAATTTCCTCTTTTAAACATTTTATTTCCCCTTTGAACCATTCTGGAGATTTTGCTGTTGTTGTTCCATGATCTCAGGAAATTCTGAAATATTCTCTCTTTCTTATATCGTTTTAGCTCATTTTCTTTTAAGTTATAATGTTTGATTTTTAATTTTCTTATTCTAAATCTTAGAAACACAATAAAAGAACATTTCCATATAATAGGACTTTTTTCTTTCTTTTTTTTTAGTATGTGATAAATTTGATATTGACATTTAAAGGTATCTGCCTTATCCATATTTCCTTCTGAACTTCCTTCTATTCTCTTCTGTACATGGGGTGGTCTGAGCAAGGCAATCTCTGAGGGGCTGTCTGCAGGCTGGGGAGATCTGTCTGGGATATATATGATCCAATCCAAAAAGCAACCAAAGGTGCTTGGACAAAGCCCTGTCAGCTTCTACCTCACCACTAGGTGTCAGTGTGACACAACTGAAGTCTCTGGGCATCCTTGGTGAGACCTGGCTCGACTTCTGTTCTCCCGCCCTCCCCCACTCCCACCCCCAATACCAACATGCAGTTTCAAGCTGAAAGCTTCCTTGTCTTGCCCTAGTGTGTAGGCAGGACAGTTTCTGATCTTTTTGACACCATCCGTCCAGGCTGGCTTCTTTTTCTGCCTGACTTCTCTTGTTTCAGAAGCTTCGTCTCTGTGCCTTTGTGTGAGCCTGAGCTTACAAAAAACACTTACTATCATTTCTCCTTGGATTTCTTGATTATTTTTCACTTTAGTGCTTCTTAATAAACAAACAAATCAATGAATGAACGAATCATCTTTATTGCAGTAGCTGAAGAAAGCTGGGATTTTCTGCTTTCTCTCACTCAGACATCTTGAATAGTTTCTAATATAATACCTGATTGCTGATCTCTGACTTCACTTTGAGGCTTTGTTAATTCTTTATTCTCTCTCTCTTTCTGTCTCTCTCTCTCGTTCTGTCTCTCTGTCTCTGTCTCCCTTCCTCCCTCCCTCCCTCCCCCTCTCAATTATTACTACCTTGGAGCTACATATTTTTTCAAGCTTTCTCTCCTAAAGTTTTGATCTCTCACTTTTTAATGCCCTGTCACCTGCTTCTGGTTTTTCTTCTCACTCTTGGGTCCATCCCTTTCCCACCATTGCATGTACTTTCAATATTGGGCTTTAAAGTGTCTTCAGCCTACTATTTCCTCCCTTCCATCTCCCCAGCCACACACACTGTGATCTCATCTTCATCTCTCCAATCGCTTCACATAGCTGGGAAGAATCAGAATCTGCCATCTCTTGAAAAGGATAGAGAGTTTAGGCTGAGCCCTCCCATTGGAGGATTCCTGACCTCCAGTTCCTAATTTGGAGAGCAGTCTGTGATTTTGTTTCAGCTCATTCTTACAGGGTATGAAGATTCTTAGCGGGAGCTTAGTTCACTTAAATTCTCTGATATTAATTCTTCAGATTTTTATCTTCATATGGGGTTTTATCTTCTTATGTTGTGGATTCACTATAATCATTCTATTAAGAGGCAAACCTGGGATTTTTTTGGTATAGGGCAGTGATTTCCAAATGCTTTTGACTGTGCACTCTGATTAGTAAAATATTTTTGAGCTTGAATTCCCAATGAATTTATATTTATGTATTTATAGATTTAGGGTAGATAATTGAAACAACTATCTGGAATCAGGAAGACTTATCTTCCTGATTTCACATCTGGCCTCATACACTTACTAGCTGTGTGACCTTAGGTAAGTCACTTACTCTGTTTGCCTCAGTTTCCTCATCTGTAAAATGAGCTGAAGAAGGAAATGGCAAACCACTCCAGTATCTTTTCCAAGAAAATCCCAAAGTGGGTCACAAAGAGTTAGGCACAACTGAACAATAAAAAGAACCACTGAGCTAGAAAAGACTCCAAGTCTGTCTAGTTGTATCCTTGCTTAACCAAGAAGCCACTTTTTAATAATGGTCAAGTTTTGCCCTTTCTGACACTTACTAGTTCTGGTTCCTTTGGGAAAGCCCTAAGATGGAAGAATTTCGAGCTGGAAGGCACCACGGTGATCAAAATGTTGTCCTTTTATTGATCTCATCTAATTATTTTGTTATTAACAGCATCAACATCATTCTTTTATTGATGAAGTCCAAAGAAGTGATTTGACATATAGCCTATGCAGGCGATAAGGACAGTAAGACAAAGACTATGAAATTTCTGGATTACCTATGTAATAGGGATAATACCCATACTGCCTTTCTGGAAGTGTTTTTGAAAATAAAAGGGCTTTGTAAACTTAAATAACTATAAAGGGTATCTTGAAAGTCTTGGTGCAAATTCAAGTGTTGATGTCTTAAAGCTTCAAACAACAGCAACAAACTATCAAAGCTTAACATTGCACTAGGACTTTTGGGACACATTGTCCTGAAATGTGACCTGTTACAACTGTGATGCTACTTACAGTTGATATGGAGTCACAGGGCTTGGGTCCAAATGCCAGATCTGCCACTTAATGGCTGTATGACTTTGGGCAAGTCACTTGACATTTCTGGGTCTCAGTTTGCTAATCTGTGAAATGAGAAGTTTGGACTAAATGATCCCTAAAGTCTCTTTAAGCTTTGACATTCTATAATTTTAGAGTCCAGCCCCATTCCCTTTCTGTACTGTGTTCACTGACCCTGAGACATTTCTGTAAAACCAAAGGTTATCTCTAGTAGGCATCTGGCTTTGTATTGCTATTCCCCAATCTGCCTTTTACATCCATAGTGGTTACATTAAAAATAGGGTTCTTAGAGTCTGACAGGTTTTCCTGAGCTATTTTTAATGATGAAATCTGCTTTTCTATTTACTGAAACCTGATAACAAAGACTCGCCTTGATGGTCATCAATCACTACAGAAATGAAGTAATTGGAGTACATTTCAAATTAGCAAGAATAACAGAGCATACAAGTTTAGCGGAGATTTTTCTTTTCATAAATGATGTTTCTGGTATTGATCTTGAGGGTGAGCCAGGATTTAATGAAGAAATACACTGGGTCTGTGGAATGATATGAGGAACCAAAACACAGAATTTTGTTTTAATGGGTCCACACTGGATACTGTCCAAGGGAGTTTGGTTACTAAAAGTACCAGAAAGAACTCACTTTAACAGTCTTACCTATAACATCATACAGCACCACATTATGTGACATTATAATAAGACTCTTACAGGCCTCCTTTCTACCTTTTTCCCTTGCTGCTCCCTCCATACCTCTCCCCCTAAAAGAAATCAGGAGACCACCAACATTTCCTGTCTGTGTAACCTTTTTTTTGTTTTAATAATTTATAGATGCCTTTTACATTTTAAATGCCTTCAGTCACCAATTACCTCCATCATAGAAAACCTCCCTTTTAACAAGAAAACTATTTAAATAAAATCCATAATGGTGTAAGCAACATTTAACACACATAGTCCACCACCTCTTTAGTGACTGAAGTGAAGTGAGGGCAGCTAGGTGGTATAGTGGATAGAGCATTGGCACTGAGTCAGGAGGACCTAAGTTCAAATCTGATCTCAGACACTTAGTAGCTGTTTCATCCAAGCAAGGGACTTAACCCAGCTTGCCTGCCCCCTCCGATAAAAGAGAAATGAAGTGGAAGGAAGTCATTGTGATCCTCCACATTGATCATTGCAATTTACCCAAATATCTACTGGGGTTATTTTTTAATACATTGTTGTAATTAATATGTATATATTTTCCCCTTTCTGCTTTTTAATTTTTTCCACTATGCATTAGTTTTATAATTTCACCATGTTTCTCTGATATTTTCATCATTCACCATGCCTTACTACTCAATAATATTTCATTGGGTCCATGTCTCACAAACTGATCATTCCCTAACTTAAAAATATAAACTTTTAAAGCTTAAACTTCACTAAGAATTTTGGGTCACCTTGCATAGAATGTGGCCTATTACAACAGTGATGATGCTTATATTTGATTTGCAGTCATAGGGCCTGGGTCCAAATGCCAGATCAACCACTTAATGACAGTATAACTTTGGGCAAGTCACTTGAATTACGCCTCCCTCCAATTTACGATTTAATTTTCTATTTTATAACACTTCAGTATTTTTTTCTCTTTGCTAAGCTCAGTAAAGAAAAGGTAGGAGGAATCTAGGACAAGTATTTCAATTCCATCCTATGTAAATGTCACATAAATAAATTTCATGTAAAATTAATTCCCAAAGAAATAATTAATATTTAAATGTTCCTGTACTGTCAAATAATACAGAGCTTAGAAAGAGCATTGTGTACAACAAAAGTGTCAAACATGACTTGTGCCCCCCCCTTCTGACTTCCCCAGCCACAACCAGATTACATGCATTTGGGAAATCTTTTTTAAAAACAAATAAAAATACAATAGGACATAGGTAATGCCAATGCCTAGTTTTCTAAGTCAATATGCCACAGGCAGAAATCCTTATGGCTTAGTAACCTTTCTAAGTGAGTTTGACACTGCTGATGTACACGTATAATGATTCCTTCTCTCTAAGACTAGCCTAAAAATGCCTCTGATTTATCAGCACATTGATAATATAAAATTTTAGTTTGTCAAAAATATGAGATAAAAGTTTTATCTATGCGTCAGGCACATAGTAGGTATTTGACATCTGTTTGTTGAGTTAAACTGAATTAAACTAGCTACTTCTTGATATGTAAAAACAATGGAAACACACAATAAAATCAATATTTTTTCTCTTTCTAAAATCATCTGGCTTATATTTCCAATGACAGTTGAGTTTTTTCTTCTCGTCTGCCTTAAACTGGCAGGTCTCCCTCCATTGTTAGAAGTGAACTGCCAGCCTGATTAATCGACTCTCTGGGAGCCAAGCTGGGAATACTTAAAGCCTCACAGATTTGCATTGTTGGTCAACTTGATACTGACACTTGAAATTTTAAGGACCTGAAGTGAAACACAGGCCCAGTATGCAATGTGGAAGTTGACTTTGAAATGTTGCCACTAGATTCCAAAGGGCTTTCCTGGTCAAGTGGTTTCCAACCTTCTGCAGTATTCCACTCAAAGAATTTCAGAGCACTCATTAGTTTTTAATGGGAAAATGCATGAAGTTACAAGCCTGCTAATCTGCTACCAATGACTATGGCATGTTTAGCATTTCCAACATACTGTAGTTTTTTGCTCAAATTTCCTCCTCCCTGTCCTTGATTGCCCAAAAGCCACTCTCCTCCCTCTCTCAAAACTAATACACTCTCATTTGTCTAATATGGTAGATAGTAGGTTAGGAAAAGTTGTGAGCCATATGGTATAGTGCTATTATTGGCCATCCTGAAACTGCTCTCCATGCCTCTATGGCACTGCCAGCAGCTGACCCAGAACATATGGTGACCTCTAGGGTATCAGGCCATCTGTCCCATTGTTCTTTTCACTCAAATTGGAAATAACATTAAAAGCTGTTCAAACTCTGGCGGAGTAAGCAATGGACACAAGATTCAAACCCAGGACCTCTGATTCTTAAAAAAAGTTATGTATATGTGTGTATGTATGTATGTATATATACACATACATGTGTACATATACACACATGTATATATACATATACACATAAATATCTGTGTGTATCTGTATGCACATATGAATAGCTATGCATATAAATACAGATATAGATTATATAGATAGATTTTTAAATTGCAGCTTTCTTGGAACAGTAATCAAATATTTTGTTTTTTGTTTGTTTTTGAAAAAAAAAAAAAAGCAAAATCACTCCCTTTAGCACAGGAGAGTAGCTGACTTGAAAGAGAGGTTTGGGGGTTGGTTTTTGTTGGCAGGGGTGAATGGGGTGTGCTTCTTTCATCTGCCATGTAGAAATAATTTTCCACAGACAAATTCAGTGCTTAGTTTCTTACTGAAATATCCAGCTGCTATCTTAGTCATAAGTTTGATGATTATGAATGGAATGAAAAAAGACCTGGCCTGGAGAGGACTAAAATCTACTTGAGATGGTGTGATATGTTCATGATCTGTACATGTGCCACTGCTTCTGGGATTCCTTCCCAACTCACACTCATACTAGTAAATCAGTTTCCTGGAGGCTAGCTGAATACTTCTCCTGTTAAGGTTCTAGCAGTAACCCTAATGGGTTCAGATAGTTTCTAATACTGTTACTTATGAGCTCTCATAAGTGTGTCCCATACTGATAAATTGGTTACTATTAATTAGCCAAAAAACAGATTAAATTACCTTTTAGAAATGAATATTTAATAAAGTGAAGTAATAAGAAATAGTGTTAAACATTAAAAAAAATAAAATTCGGGCATACCCCCTGAGAAGTACATACAAATTCCAATGAAAAGTTAACTCCAACGTTAGAGAAGTCATGTGGGAAAGGTGGAAATTCACATTTCTTGTTTATTAGAAGTCCCTTTCTCCCTTTGGGGAATCCTTACAAAGTTTCCCTGATACAGATAGAGCTCCCTAATGGGCACTAAGATTCAGGGACTTTGTAGGAGTTTGAAGCTGCATTTCTCCCCATATGTCTAATTTGTCCTCTATCAACTCCCATTTGAGTGCATTATTTGTCACTGGCTCCATCCCTCCTATGATGTATCCAATATGGAAAGAGGAGAGTAGTGTAACACCTCCTTTGGGCTCACTCCCCCCCAACCCCTGCCAGTCACCTTGATTCCCTCTGTTCACGGTCAAGGGATTTGCCTTCTCAAAGTGCTCCTGGAACTTGAATCCCTAAGTCTTTACTGGATTGTTTCTGTGGAATCACTTTCTCTGATATCCATAGGCTGAGATGTGTTTCTAATTCTGTCAACCAATTTTAGCAAATTTCGCAATCTGATTTTGTCCAAATGCTCAAAGAACTTCACGCTTCCCCAGTTTTATTAAGTCGACTGTTTATTCCTTCGATTGATTCAATATCTAGGTATTGTTCTCACCTATCTTACATATTTAATTTATTGATTGCTCCTTTAACCCCAAGAAGCTTACCAATCCGTAAAGGTGCCAGTGTATTGGTTTTGGGGCATAGGTTACAATTATCTTATAAACATCTCAATAGTTCAGCAAAATGGATGGATCAGACTTTTCCCTCCCTTATCTTAGGTTTTCACAATTCACTGGGTATAATAAGGTATCCAGAAGGCTAATATGTATCAACTATCCAGGTAAAAATTGTATCACTGTGGAAATAAATCACTGCTGAAGTGGAAGATTTTTATTCTTATCTTTATTCAGGATACGATCCTTTGATTTTGTTTCTTTCATTCTTTTCTTTGTCTCCTTGGTGCCTGGTATATAATAGCTGCTTAATAAATGCTTGTTGATTAATTGTGTTTTTTTTAATTTTGATATCTTTAAAAGGAGGAAAAACTGGTTATTTCTTAGGTAAAATTGATGTATGATTTATCTTTATAAGTTATTAATTTCTGTTTATTTGACACATTACAATATATAATATTTGGCCACACTGTTACTGTCTTCATCAATATCATATACTAACCTTCTTGGGTTATATTATTCCTTTAAAAGAGGAAAGATTCCAATATATTTATATTGGAAAATGCATCACATCAGGGAGACATTAAAATTCTCAAAACCCTTTGAATGGGTATAGCTTAATATCAAAAATCATCCAAGAAACTTATATTCTCAGAAATAGTTTTGCTGATCAGTCTTTCAGGAGATGATCCATCACGGTGTTATTCTTCACTACTAAAAGCAATTCATCTTTGTCTGAATGTCATATAATTCTGTACGTTATTCCCCAAGCATGACATCTATTACATACACATAAACCACTTCTTCAATGGATCTGCATATTCATTGGCTAAAGATTTCCTTCCTCTGGTCCAAGTCACAATCCATTTATGTTTTCTCATACTGTACTGCTTTGCCAAAGTCTTTCTATAGTTCCTCTACAGAGAATTGACCCAACATTGAAGATGCCTTCTTCTAGGTCATATTACATTTCAAGGGGACCAATAGCATGCTCACACTGTACGTTAGACGGTCATGGGTCTGATCTCATTGCTCTCTGGTATGGAAGATTTAACCTACTCTGTTTTCTGACCTGGAACAATTTGCCTCTCCTTAGGAATCCTGGTGGATCTCAGCTCCCAGGGGCTCACTACCTTGATGTTGGACTTAGTGTGGGCACCTGAAAGGTTTTAGCCCACTGCAGCTCAGAGCTCGCAAGCTCAAGTGATCCACCAGCATGCCTGGCTAACCCGTTCTTTTATCCTCAGATGACATGCAATAGTTTTTTTTCCCCTAACTGGTCAGTCTATTAAATGCGATTTTATCGAGTTATAGAAAATGTTAACTATATTTTGATATTCTTGACTGAAGACATATAAATGCTATTCTTAACCAATCTATTTGCCTTTGAGTTCTTTCAGTTTTGTGTGATTGGGCACCTCTATATTCTGAATGATTAATACACCTCAGTAATAATGGCAGACTCCAGTTTGGCAGGCCAGGATTATATGAGTGAGTTTTGAGGAAGACCACATATGTCAACAAAATGGCCGGCTGTCACGAATGCTGCCTGTCTCTGCCAGTTCCTCTAAATCACACTCTACTCCTGCTCATTTGTGGCACATGCACCATTATGCCAGAGCCTAGTCTTCCATTTGGCAATAGCAATTTCCATTCCAGTGGGTTTGCTCCCATTCCCCAAGGACTGGATAATGAAGCATTTTTGAGTAAACTACTCATTTTATTCCTAGCGTTAAGTGCAATGTTAAAAAAGAAGATGCTGGTTTCCATCATGTAGTTCTACGTTTATTTACACACACTGGTGGTTTTCTTAAATCTTTGGAAATTGAATGCTTGTAGGAGAAAAATGGAAGAAGAACATAACATAACACAGTCATGAGTACAAGAATGATCATGTGAATTTTCTCATCTTTAGCTGTCCCAAAGTAGCCAAGTCATTGGGTTTAGAGATCTGTTGCATACTCCCATAAATCCTTGGGGACCTCATTTTGCCCTTGTCTTTTTAATCCAGCTGACAGTTCATTAGAACTCAAAACCCTCATGCACTGTGCTGGTTTACAGAAATGATAAAAAGGGTAGGAAAACACAACTGAGGCTACAGTATGATTATATTAGAATACATTTCTCAGATTCACCTCTCATTTTCTTTCTGAATCCTGTCCCAGACACTTTAGATAATACATGTAAAACACTTGGCAAACCATAAAATTCTATATAAATGATGGCTATTATTGGTTTTGTTTTTCATTTTTACTTCCTTCATTAAACAGCCACCATTGGGACTGAGATAGAGAATATGGACAGAACCTGTAATTTGGTGGAATTTCCAGATAAGGAAACTTCTTTTACCACTGCATGTTGATACCTCCTCTGCAATTAAACATCAGAGAGCTGCAAAGAGTGCATAAGTAGGTAATGTAACTTGCTCAGGGTCATCCAGCCAATATATGATAGAGGCAGAATTTTCGGCCAGGTCACCCTAGTGCCATATTCAGCTCTCTATCCACTATGCCATGTTGGGACTGAGAGAAGGAATCGGTGACAGTAGAATAAAGTGACTTCGAGACAGCAGCCAGGGCCCAGGTGGATTAATGATAGATAGTTAAGGGCATGACCTTAATTTTAATGTTGCTTCTAGTGGGGCTTAGAAGCCTGGGGATAGGCTCAGACAAGATGGATGATGGGAGTTAAACCAGGCTAATGATAAATGGCAGAGGAACTTTGGGAGGTTCATCATGTTTAGAGTAAGGGGTGAGTCTGTGCACAAAGGTAAATAATGTAGGCGCCTTGAAGGTGTCTCACAACAGCAAGGTCTAAGGCCCAGGGCAAGGTCCTGACATAGGCTTTTTCTAATAAGATATGGAAACTGGGCTAGCTCACTGAAAAATTGAAAAAGCGGGAGAGTTTTATCATTGGCATGCATTCTCTTCCCTTTTCAATGCCTTTCTCCCTTCTTAGGTATCCCCTGCCTCTTTGGAAAGAAATTACTTTGGAAAGAAATCACTGTGAGGATTAATAAATGTGGGCATAAATGGTTATAGTTGGCCTCAGGGGTGCAGAGAAAGCACTCTCCCCTCCCTTAATATCTGTCCCATCTGCTCATTGTTGTCTGAAATTCCCATAGAGGCTCATCTCTTTGGCTTATCAATGTGACCATGCTATAAATGCTATAAATCAGTGTTTATTGTGATGTAAATGCTCCTGGAAGTGGTAAGAGATAGTTTTGTCATTCATCCTTATGTCTAAATGAGTTTTTGCTGTCATTTCTTGAGAGAAGATACTGATATACAGTTAGTGTGAAGGAAGATAGAAAATTCTGCTAAATCTGAGAGACACTATGACACAGTAGATAGAGAGTTGTGCTTTGGAGTCAGGAAGACAATTTCAAGTCTTTTTACTGACACATATTGCCTTTGTAAGCCTGGGATAGTAACTTAACTTCTCAATGCTGTAGGCAAGTAGTCTCAACGTATCATCTGGTGACCTCAGTCCCTGAGACTGAAGAGGGTCTGTAAGTTCAAACCAATTTTCTCAATAATGCTATGATTTTTTAAAAATAATTGTACTACAGTAAACACCACCAGATATAACCAGAAGTTCCAATAAATGTTTGAAATCTGGGTCTTGGGGTGGGGCAGGAATGTATGGCGTACTTTTAATTATAATTATTAACATTTTCTCAAATACTTTCTTAAGTCTAGACAATTAACAAAACAACAAATTAAGCTCTGATTTATAATGTTTGACAATTTCTGTGGTGTAAGTGCTCACACAGAAAATTTAACAACTAGTTCTCATGAGCAGGTTCCAGCAAACACTTGGATATAACCCTCAGAAACAGAAGTTCTTTGTGGGCTCACAAACATTTTAGGCATGTAAAGGGGTCCAGAGACCAAAAGGTTTCCTCTAGGCAACTCTCCAAGACAATAAGTTGCTGACCTCCATTGTTAGAGGAGGGTGTTCTCTCTCCTGGGAGTTCCCCATTTGAATGAAATCACAGATGCAGTCTCCATCCCAGTTCCTTGAGCTGTGTAAATGAAATATTTTCCTCTGAGTCCTGCTCCAAGGCTCCAGCAAATTTATCATGATGGAATTGATTTGAATAGGCCTAACTTCTACTGTTCAATCAATCAAGCAGCAAGTACTTATTAAGTTACTAATATATACTAGGCAATAGATTAGACCCTGGATACATGTAGACCAAATGAAATAGTACCTGCCCTCAAGGCACTTATGTTCTAACATAGGAGATGATATATATGCAAATAAGTATATAATCAGATAATCTTCGGAGGGAAAGGAAGTACTAGAAGCTGGAGGAATCATCAGATACTCGATGTAGATGGTATTACTTAGGAATAATTTTGAAGAAAGTACAGGATTCGAAGGGGGTAAAGTTCAGGTGGGAGTGAACACAGAAACAATTTAAACAAAAACATGGATATAGGAGATGGAATGGTATGTCTGATGTATAAATAGAAGGTCAATTTTAATGTACCAGAGAGCTCCAGAAGGTTAATAATCATGGACACAGATGTGTCAAACACATGGCCCATGGGTCACAGGTATCCTATAACATTCCCAAATGCAATCTGAACCAGAGTAGAATGTAGTTGGATATGGAACGATGGTTATATTTGTTGATAATTTGGTTGACAATTAAAAAGGTAATTGGGAAATATTTAACAAAATAAATAAAAATGCAATGGCATTCAGATAATAATACATTTTAAAATTAAATCAACATGTGACCCACAGGGATCATTATATATGAATCAATGGCCCCATTTATATTTGAGTTTGACATCACTAGTGTACAATGTAATAAAATTGGCAAATTTGACTGGGCCCAAGTTCTGAAGGGCTTTAAAAAGTAAGCGAGAAACTGGAGAGACTTGAGATAGGGACAATAACTTGGGAGCTATTCTAATAGTACAGGTGAGAAGGAGTGAGGGCCTTAATTGGGCTGGTGGCCATGTGAGCAGAGAGAAGGTGACCCATGGAAAAGAGAATGTGGATTTTGGAGACAAGATTTGGCAACTGATCAGATACATAGTGATGATCAATAGTGAGTATTCCAGCATGAGACCCAAGGCATACTTGAGTCTGGAAGAATGGTAGTATTTTTGACAGAAAAAGAGAAGTTTGGAAGGGAGATGGATTTTAGGAAGAAGATAAGATTGGTTTTGGAATGCTTAAGTTTTATATGTCTGTTGGACATATTGGAATATTTTGGAATATTCAAGAGGCAGTTGGAGATATGCAGCAGGAGCTCAGAGAAGAGACTGGGGGTACATAGATTTGGAAATCATCTGCATGGTGATTACAATTAAACCTTTATCAAACCTGTGGCCTTGGGAAGCAAGGCAGACTAAACTGTCAATCATTCCCTGAGCCAGAGCCTGCTTGGAAATGGGCTCCCCACTTCCTTCCTATGAATGGTAGTTTCTGAGCAAATTAACTCAGTTTCCCTTGTGTTGGTTTTACCTTTCAAAGTAGCCACCCCCAGGAAAAGGAAAATGACTGTCCTTTTTTCACTCCCAGTTGGAGGTTATTATCAGATCTTTCTTTTAAATTAGGGCTACCTGGAGGAGGGGGGAGGGGATTTTCTCTCCTTCCTCGCCTGTCATTTGCCATGGTCCCTAGCAATAGAGCTACTTGACCAGAAGGAAGCTCCCCATCCAGCAGTTGGAGAGTCAAACTGAGGGAGTTTGAAGAAGGGCTGAGGAAGAAGTACACTCTCAGTGCAGGCACAGGTACCCAGACAGTCACTTGAGGGAGGAATGAGCTTTAAATGTGGAGCCCCTGGCAATGGAGACACTTATGGACAGGAGAAAGAGGTGAGCCTGGCAATCAGAGAAGGGTCAGCTGAGTGACCTCTCCAGGGAGAGCTTCGTGAGGATCACACTAAGGGCAGAAGGAAATTGAAGACATGAATCCTTCCAGTTGTGAATTGCTTGGCCAAATACATCCTCTACATGTGCCCCTTACTATGTGTACTCTATGTGCCCACTCTGCCCACAAACGCTATGCTTGTGGGAAGGTATCTGGTGCCCTGATTGGCAGGGAAATGTTTCCTAGCTGTTTTTCTTAGTCTACCACCTTACTAAATGCCTTTGTTAAATAATTAATTGTGACTCTTGGTAGTCCCTTAGTGGTAAACACACTTTTGATAGCATATGAGCTATAGTTTTAGCAAGGGGTATCAATGGTGTACCCCTTTGAGCTGAGGGTAACAAACATTCTATTGTGGACCCAGGCTGAAACCAGATCAAATTGTGAGGAATAATTTGGAGTGGGTGCTAGACTATTCACATAATAATAACAATACACCTATAAAGCATATTTTTATCATAATGACATTCTGAGGTTGTCTGTCTTTTTTTAATCTCCATTTTATGGATGAGGAAACTAAGTGAAAGAGAAATTAAATGACATGCCCAGGGTCATAGAGCTATTAAATGTCAAAGTTGGGGCAGCTAGGTGACCCAGTGGATAGACCACCAGCCCTGGAGTCAGGAGGACCTGAATTCAAATGTGACCTCAGACACTTACTGGTTGTGTTGCCCTGGGCAAGTCATTTAACCCCAATTACCTCCTCACCTAAAAAGAAACAAACAAACAGCAACAAAATATAAACAACAACCCAGGACTCCTGACTCTCATTTCAATGTTCTCTCTCTCCATTATATTTGTCTCTGAGTGTATTCATGTTATTGCTGTTACGGGGATCAAAAGAACATAAATTTAGACCTGGAAGGAGATTGTTTATTCCAAAACACTCATGTTCTATAAGTAAAAGTGAGTCTCTAGGTTGCAACAGGTCCCAAAGATGGGCAGCTAGGTGGTGCAGTGGGTAAGAGAGCTGGAGTTGGAGACAGGAAGACCTGATCTCCTGCACTTGCTGCCTCTTTACCCCTAGATAAGGCAGCAACCTTTCTCAGCTTCAGTTTCCTGCAGTGTACCATGGGGATCATAGCACCTGCCTTGCAGAGTTGTGAGGATCAAATAATGTGTGTACAGTACTCTGTAATTCTAAAGTGCCATATAGTAGTGCGTCTTACGATTAAACAACAGATCCAAGAATCTAATTCAGGTCTTTTGACTTTAAATCAATAAATCTTTCCACTGTACCACAACCTTGGGGAAGGAGAAGGACACAGAGAGTCTTAGAAGGCTGAATTCAGCTTGTTGCGTTATTGTTGCTGTCAGAATAGGATTATGGCTTCTGACTTTACAGGGGGATGAATCCGATTTCCCTGCTTTCTGACCCGGGGTTCTTTCTAATCTCCTTCCAGGCTGGAGTATTCTTCAATGTACTTCTCTTTTGTCCTCAATCTACCCCAGCACAGGGTACTGAACATAGAATTGAAAATGCGTAGAATGAAGAAGGAATGAGCCCTCTCCCTACCCTTTGGTTGGTAGTTATCTCCTCTACTCCTCACTGTCCAGTTATTCTTATCTGTTTCTGTGCTATTTCCTCCAGGAAAATACAAAAAGCTGGGGGGAGGGGTCGTTTTTGTCTTTGTATCTACAAAGTCTAACACTATGCCTTAAAAATAATAGTAAGTGCTTAATAAATCCTTATCGCATTAGATTGTATTGAAATAGATGCACTTACTCCTTTCTCTGAGCTAAAAAAATATACCTAACCAAAGAGAAACCCTGGAGGTGAGCTCCTTGTGATGTCCTTTCTTCGCCTGTCCCAAAGCAGCAAGACGGAAGGGATGTAGCTGGGAGAACCACGCAGCCCCTTGATTTTAAGGCGGGCTAGGTGATTACTTGACTACAGATGCAAGGCTCGGAGAGGACACCAGAGGGCAGTGTTTACCCATGGCTGAGTCGAAGATGATCAGAGCAGTTTAATGTGGCAGAAATGGTTGGCCTAATCCGTATTTAATTCTTTTTTTTTTCTCTTAAAGGAGAAGAAAAACTAATCCTATTCCAAAGCACGTGATTTTGACACATCTCTTAGCTATTCTGAATGGGACAATAGAGTAGTACGTTATCCCCAAGGCTTGAATACTGTCCATTTGGTCTTCACTGAGCAACAAGCTGTGTTCAGCTTTCTGTGTCTCCCTAACTCCGTCTCTACTTCTTTCTATCTATCTGCTCTCTTTGTATGTCCCTCTCAGTCTCTCCTTTCCTCTGTCTCAGTTCTCCCTCCCTCTCCCTCTCCCTCTCTCTCTCTCTCTCTCTCTCTCTCTCTCTCTCTCTCTCTCTCCCCCTCTCTCTCTCTCCCCCCCCCATCCCCTTCCCCCTCACCAACAAACCAATCTAGCACACTGAGATTGCTTCCATTGTGAGAGGTCAGGACCGAAGCCAAATCATTACACCAAGTTGGTCAGTAACAGGAAAATCTCCCTCCAAAGGATTTTCATTGTTATGCTTGTTTGAAATACCAAGCTTTGCCTCCCCACCCCTGGGGTTCCTCCCATAGGGCCAAACACACAACCTTTCGGAATCCGGGCTGCGGGAGTTCATTTATACCAATCTGACGGCTAGAAAGCTGGAGACGCAGATGGGACACTTTGCCCTTCCTGCAGAGTAAGGCTGCTTCTGAAGGCACAGGTAACCAGCACCCTGGACAGCGCTAGGCGGCCCCAGGTGACATGGCAGGTGACACACACCTAGAGTCGCGCTATACCAGGGATGCTGGATAGCAACTTCCCTGCCCTGGTCAGGTAACGGGCAGGAAATAGTTAAGGCATATCTGCAGGCAGCATTCCCAGATGAGCTTTGCTTAATTCCCCCTCCCTCCCCCACCGTAGCCCCCTAGTCTTCTTTGCTTTCTCCCTCTGAATTACGATCATTCGAGCATCCTAACGGTCCCCCCTTGTCCTAACCGCTAAAGTTATTTCTCTGCAAAACTAACCCACCCCCATCTTCTCGCCCGCAAGCCTTTTTTGTTGCTCCGACGCCTGCCAAGAGTTGAGAAAAAAAATCAGGCAGAAAGAAAAGAAATCACCCCCTTCTTCTTCCCTCCGCCTCCTGTGGCTCTCACCCCTCCCGACAGCTGCCTTGATGAGCTTGCAGGCTATCCAATCGACAGCCTCAGGCAGGAATGTGAGGCGGGGCTGAGGTTAGTGTCGGTCCAATGGGACTGGGCCGGGGCGGGCCGGGGAGCTGGCCCGAAGCTAGAGCAGCGGAGAGAGGTGAAGAGAGCCGATCAATGAGGGGTGAGCGAGCAAAGTTTGTGCCGCTCTCTCTCTCCTCTCTTTCTTGGTGCCAGTGCCCGTGTCTGTCACTCTCCCTCCCTCCTCGGCGTTGGTGTGCATGCACCCTGAGTGTGCGTGCATGCGTGTGTGCTTGTGTAAGTGCACCAGAGTGGGAGAGGGGGGCAGCCCCGGGGTTCCAGAGAGAACCCTGCAGAAAGAGGTGGGAGCGACAGCCGCCGAGCTGACAGCCGCCCTGTGCGCCCAGCCAGCGTTGCTGGAGCGGGAGTTGGGCAGAGGCAGGCAGGCCAGCCCCCAGAGCCAGCGGATTACAAAGCGCAGCTAACTGACCCCTGAAGGATCGGTCCAGCCCTTCGAGCCAAGGAAGCCCGAGGCCAAGGCGTCCTCCCTGGGCATGGTGAGAGGAAAACCAGGGGGGAGCCAGCCCCAGCCTCGCCTCGACTCCGCCCAGCTTGTGAGGAAAGAGGGACTCGCGGTCTTCCTGAAGGGACAAGTGATGGGCGCACAGACGCCCCAGCCTAGGTGAAAAAAAAAATAAAAAAAATGCCTCTGGCTCCGGGCCACAGAGCCCCAAGAGAGGCGGCGGTGCCGTGGGGGACTGAGCCGAGCCGGGCGCCCGAAGCTAGGACCCGGGCCAAGGAAGCCTAGAACGCCGCGTTGGAGCTGTCGCTGCCAGGAAGCTCGGCTCCCGCTGCCGCCTCCCAGCTTTCTTGGGCAGCATACCGCGATCCTGCTTTGGGGAAGTTGGACTCGGGGAGAGGCGATTAGCGTCCCCTTCTTTTTCCCCTTCTGTCTTCTGCTCATGCGTTTTTCCTCCACCTTCTCCTCTCCTTTGGAAGCGTGTAACTTGAAGCTTTGGAGAGGGCGGACTGCTTTCAGAGTCTCCTCCAATACTGTGAGTACAGACATCTCCCCCCATTCCCCTGTCGTCCAGGGACTGCAGACTCTGGATTAAAAACAAAAGGGAAAAGGGGAAAACAAAACAGCCAGCTAGAGGGCTTGAGGAACTTTCTTGGGGCTTACCAGGACGCAGTCGTGCTTCGCGGGATACCCCAGTTCTCCGCACGTCCCTTTCTCTTCAGTTGCAACATGCACGGAACTGTCTCTCCAGATCCCTCGAGCTTTTTGCAGATGGGGTTTGCTTTTCCCGGATTTACAACGCCTTGAGAGCAATTGCTTGCTCTCCTTGGAGCGAGCGGTTGGATTTATTACGGTTTATTGTTATTGTTGTTAGGGTAGGAGGAAGCAATTTCACTTGTGTAGGTGTGCTTTCTGTTGGCCCTCGGTCTGCAGGCTCCACTGTTCTTATCAACATGCCCCTGTGCGCCCCCGGGGCTCGGGGCCGCTGGGGGCTCTTGCTCCCCTCCTTACCTCCGTTTGCCCCCCTCGTCCTGGGGTTGCTGTGGGCGCTGCCAGGCCAGGCTGCTGGGAGCGCCGGCACGGAGCAGCGCCAGATTTTCCAGGTGCTGGAGGAACAGCCCCCTGGCACTCTGGTGGGCACCATCCAGACGCGACCGGGTTTCACCTACCGGCTGAGCGAAAGCCACGCCTTGTTCACCATCAACTCCAGCACCGGGGCTCTGCACACCACGGCCACCATCGACCGCGAAAGCCTGCCCAGCGACGTGATAAACCTGGTGGTTCTGTCCAGCGCTCCCACCTACCCCACCGAGGTGCGAGTGCTGGTGCGGGACCTTAACGACAATGCACCGGTCTTCCCCGAGCCTTCCATCGTGGTCACCTTTAAGGAGGACAGCAGCAGCGGGCGCCAGGTCATCTTGGACACAGCCACGGACGCGGACATCGGCTCCAATGGTGTAGACCACCGCTCCTACCGAATCGTGGGCGGCAACGAAGCCGGGCGTTTCCGCCTCGACATCACCCTCAACCCAAGCGGCGAGGGGGCTTTCTTGCACCTAGTGTCCAGGGGCGGCCTGGACCGCGAGGCCACCGCCCACTACCAGCTGCTGGTGGAAGTGGAGGACAAGGGCGAGCCCAAGCGGCGGGGCTACCTTCAGGTGAACGTGACCGTACAAGACACCAACGACAACCCCCCCGTGTTCAGAAGCTCCCACTACCAGGCTGGAGTGCCGGAGGACGCTGTAGTGGGCTCCAGCGTCCTGCAAGTCTCCGCGGCGGATGCTGACGAGGGCACCAACGCCGATATCCGCTACCAGCTGCAGGAGGACGGGGGTCCCTTCCACATGGATCCCGAGACGGGGCTCATCACCGTGCGGGAGCCCCTGGACTACGAGGCCCGGCGCCAGTACTCGCTCACCTTGCAGGCACACGACCGGGGCGTGCCCTCGCTCACTGGCCGAGCGGAGGCGCTCATCCAGCTACTGGACGTGAACGACAACGATCCCGTGGTCAAGTTCCGCTATTTCCCCGCCACGTCGCGCTTCGCCTCGGTGGACGAGAACGCGCAGGTCGGCACTGTGGTGGCCCTGCTCACGGTCACCGACGCCGATTCCCCTGCGGCCAATGGCAACATTTCGGTGCAGATCCTGGGAGGAAACGAACAACGCCACTTTGAGGTGCAGCGAAGCAAAGTGCCCAACTTGAGTCTCATCAAGGTTGCAAGCGCCCTGGACCGAGAGCGCATCCCCTCCTATAACCTGACGGTCTCGGTGTCAGACAACCATGGGGCGCCCCCTGGGGCTGTGGCTCGCTCCTCTGTGGCCAGTTTGGTGATCTTTGTTAATGATATCAATGACCACCCTCCTGTCTTCTCCCAGCTGGTTTATCGGGTAAACCTGAGTGAAGAGGCGCCCCCTGGCAGCTATGTGAGTGGGGTTTCTGCCACGGATGGTGACTCAGGGCTCAATGCCAACCTCCGCTATAGCATCATCTCTGGCAACGAGCTAGACTGGTTCCACATCAGTGACCACAGTGGTCTGGTGACCACTGCTGCTGCTGGGGGCCTGGACAGAGAGCGAGCCTCCCAGGTGGTCTTGAACATTAGTGCCAGGGACCAGGGTGTCCACCCCAAAGTATCCTATGCGCAGTTGGTAGTTACGGTCCTGGACGTGAATGATGAAAAGCCAGTGTTCAGCCAGGAAGCAGGCTATGAGGTGTCTGTGGCTGAGAATGCTCCTGCAGGGACAGATTTGTTGGTCATAGAAGCATCAGATGGGGACTTAGGTGACAATGGAACTGTCCGATTCTCCTTACAGGAGTCTGAGACTGAACAGAGGTCCTTCCGCCTGGATCCTGTGTCTGGAAGACTGAGCACCATCTCCTCTTTGGACAGAGAAGAGCAGGCTTTCTACTCCCTGTTGGTCCTGGCTGTAGATCTCGGCTCTCCTCCCCAGTCTTCCCTGACCCGGGTCAATGTAAGTCTCTTGGATGTGAATGATAACAGCCCTGTGTTTTATCCAGTCCAGTACTTTGCTCATATCCAGGAGAATGAGCCAGCTGGCAGCTACATCACCACTGTGTCTGCCAGCGACCCAGACTCAGGCCCCAACGGGACTGTCAAGTATAGCATATCAGCTGGAGATACATCTCGTTTCCAGATCCATAGCCACAGTGGAGTGATTTCCACAAGGATGGTCTTGGACAGAGAGGAGAAGACAGCTTATCAGCTGCAAGTTGTGGCTACAGATGGGGGGCACCTGCAGTCCCCCAACCAGGCCATTGTGACCATCACTGTGCTAGACACTCAAGACAATCCCCCTGTCTTCAGTCAGGCAATCTATAGCTTTGTGGTCTTTGAGAATGTGGCCTTGGGATACCATGTGGGAAGTGTTTCTGCATCTACCATGGATCTTAACACCAACATCACTTATGTGATTACCACTGGGGACCAGAAAGGAGTCTTTGCAATCAACCAGATCACAGGACACTTGACTACAGCCAGCATTATTGACCGGGAAGAGCAATCTTTTTATCAGCTGAAAGTGGTAGCCAATGGGGGCATGGTGACAGGAGAAACCATAGTGAACATCACAGTCAAGGACTTGAATGACAATGCCCCCCATTTTCTCCAAGCAGTGGAATGGGTGAATGTGGTTGAGAACTGGCAGGCAGGACATAGTATATTTCAGGCCAAAGCCTTGGATCCTGATGAAGGGGTCAACGGCATGGTACTCTACAGCCTGAAACAAAATCCCAAGAATCTCTTCACTATCGATGAAAAAAGTGGCAATATCAGTTTGCTCCTGCCTCTGGATGTGCATGCTGGCTCCTACCAGGTAGAGATCCTGGCATCTGATAGGGGGGTCCCACAGCTCTCCTCCAGCTTCATTTTAACTGTCTCTGTCCATGATGTCAATGACAATCCTCCTGTGTTTGACCAACTCTCCTACGAGGTGACCCTTTCTGAGGCACAGCCTGTAAATTCCCTCTTCTTCAAGGTACAAGCTTCTGACCAGGACTCGGGAGCCAATGGTGAAATTGCCTACAGCATAGCAGAAGGAAACACAGGGAATGCATTTGGCATTTTCCCTGATGGTCAGCTGTATGTAAAAAGTGAACTGGATCGAGAACTTCAAGATCGGTATGTCTTAGTGGTGGTTGCTTCTGACCGAGCAGTGGAACCTCTAAGTGCCACTGTGAACGTGACTGTAATTTTGGAAGATGTAAATGATAACAGGCCACTGTTTAACAGCACTAATTATGTATTTTACTTTGAGGAGGAACAGAGGGGTGGGTCATTTGTGGGGATGATAAATGCTATTGATAAAGACTTTGGGCCAAACGGTGAGGTGAGGTATTCACTTGAAACCATGCAGCCTGATTTTGAATTGAATGCCATCAGTGGGGAAATCACAAGCACACACCAGTTTGACAGGGAGTCCCTCATGAGGCAGAGAGGAGCTGCAGTGTTTAGCTTCACAGTGACGGCATCTGATCAAGGCCTCCCCAAACCTCTCAAGGATCAGGCAACAGTACAGGTGTACATGAAAGACATCAATGATAATGCTCCAAAATTCTTAAAAGACTTTTACCAAGCCACCATATCAGAACTGGCTGCCAACCTGACCCAAGTTTTACGTGTATCTGCCTCCGATGTAGATGAAGGAAGCAATGGACTGATTCACTATTCTGTTGTCAAGGGAAACGAGGAGAAGATGTTTGCAATAGATAGTGCCACTGGCCAGGTGACACTAGCTGGTCAATTGGACCATGAAGCCACAGCTTCTTACTCCCTTCTAATTCAAGCAGTGGATTCTGGGACCATTTCTCTTAATTCAACTTGCACCTTAAGCATAGATATTTTGGATGAAAATGACAACACACCTTCTTTTCCCAAGTCTACCCTGTTTGTGGATGTTCTGGAAAACATGAGGATTGGTGAGCTTGTAACCTCTGTCACAGCCACAGACTCAGATTCAGGGGACAATGCTGATATCCATTACAGCATCACTGGGACTAACAACCATGGCACCTTTAGCATCAGTCCAAATACAGGGGGTATTTTTCTTGCCAAAAAATTGGACTTTGAAACACAGCCTTTGTACAAGTTGAACATCACAGCAAAAGATCAAGGGAGACCCCCTCGATCATCCACAATGTCAGTGATTATCCACGTACGGGATTTCAATGACAATCCCCCTACCTTCCCTCCTGGAGACATTTTTAAATCTATTACTGAGAACCTTCCTATTGGCAGCTCTGTTATTTCTGTGACTGCTCATGACCCTGATGCTGATATTAATGGGCAACTAACCTATGCCATCATTCAGCAGATGCCAAGAGGTAACCATTTTGGCATAGATGAAGTCAAAGGGACCATCTACACCAATGCTGAAATTGACCGGGAATTTGCTAATCTCTTTGAATTAACTGTAAAAGCCAGTGATCAGGCTGTGCCAGTAGAAACTCGGCGATTTGCTTTGAAAAATGTGACTATTTTGGTCACAGATCTTAATGACAATGTCCCTATGTTTATATCCCAAAATGCCCTGGCTGCAGACCCTTCAGTGGTGATTGGATCCATCCTTACAACAATTGTTGCTGCTGACCCAGATGAAGGGGCTAATGGAGAAGTGGAGTATGAGATAATCAATGGTGACACAGAGACTTTCATGGTAGATCGGTATAGTGGAGACCTAAGGGTGTCCTCAGCTCTGGTGCCTTCTCAACTGATCTACAGCCTCATCATTTCAGCCACAGATCTTGGTCCTGAAAGAAGGAAGTCAACCACTGAAATGACAATCATTCTTCAGGGCCTTGATGGGCCTGTTTTTACTCAACCCAAATATATAACTATTTTAAAGGAAGGGGAGCCCATTGGTACCAATGTCATCTCTATTGAAGCAGCCAGCCCTAGAGGATCCGAAGCCCCAGTGGAGTACTATATAGTTGCAGTGCGGTGTCAGGAAAAAGCTGCTGGACGCCTCTTTACGATTGGACGGCACACAGGCATCATCCAGACTGCTGCCATCCTTGACCGAGAACAGGGAGCACACCTCTACTTGGTGGATGTCTATGCCATTGAAAAGTCAACTGCCTTCCCTAGAACCCAGAGAGCTGAGGTAATAATTTTGTTCATATTGTTTCTTCATTGTTCACATGTTGGTTTTCTACATAAATCACTTGCTTTATATCCTTTTTTTTATAACCACATGCCTTTATTAGGCTTCCTTGGAGTTTCTGGATAACACAGCAGACATGTAACAAAGTAAACATGCTTTGTTACAATAATGTTTTACTCATTGGTTACTGGTATTTTTAAGTAGTTTGAGAAGAAGTTTTAATCATGGTCAAACAGAGATCATTAGGTAGGACTGGTTGACCACTTGCTAGAGAATTTGTAGGGGGCATAGCATACCTGTTCAGGTAAGGACTAGACAGTCTCAAAGCTCCTTTTTAACAGGGATTTTGAGATTCTGTAGTGATACAAATTCCAAACAAAGAAGACATTCTTGTTTATTTCACTTCTTTTCGTATCTTAAGTATTATGATGTGTTTGATTTATTGGTTTAATGCCAAATCTGATTCCTTGGCAATTTTGAAAGAGAAAAAAACATAGTAGCAAAGGCTAAATGAAAGACACATAACATCTAAATTCTTAAGCTTTTCTGTGTCCTAAATATCCTAAGATATAAGCCAGGGCTCTTTTGAACAGGACAAATGGTGTACTGAAAGAAACTGAAAAAAGTTCCTGAGGAGTTAATATGATTGATATCAGGCAGGGAACTAATTTATTTCCATCATTTGGAACATCAGACCATGATCCTTTCCCCCAAAGTGGTATAGCGAAACCTCTGGACCCCTTCTCAGATTGTTTCTAAATATCAATACGTGGATTTAAAACATTAATTATATATAAACATTATATATGTACACATATACACACATGTGTGTGTAAACCTTTTAAATGTGTACACATGTATTCATACATATATATGTATATGTGCACACACACACACATATTCCACAAGTTCATGGGCCCCAGGTTAAGAATCCCTGATCGAAATGAATAATTTCCACATTTTTATCAGGAGGGCCCAGTAGGTGATATACATATTCATTGTCAGTCAGAAGACTTCCCTCTTGAAACAGGGCAGATTTCTACAGGTTAGCATCCATCAGACTTGATGTAGTTTTATTGAGGGAAATGTCACACAACATGACAGGCAAGTCTGTGGTCTCAACAGTTGTGTTACCAACATAACTATAGTTGGCTGAGATAAGTTTCCTGACATACCTCCATTATGGTTTACATTGTTCTGAGACTATTGGTCATCTTTTTCCTTCCCTCATGCACTGCAATGTGTAATTTGTCATGAATGAACAAAGATATATGTTTGCCTCTTTAGACACATCAGTATTGTGTCCAGTTGGCCAGTAAGAAGGACTGCTTCATTAGTGTTGGCAAATCAGTCCATTATCTCTCAAAGTATCTCTCTCCCTATCGGTATTTTTATAATAAGAATTTGTGTACTTTGAATTGAAGGTGGCATAGGCCATCTAGAAAATACTCTTAACAATTGAGAGGTGTGTGTGTGTGTGCGTGCGTGCGTGCGTGCGCGTGCGTGCGTGCGCGTGTGTGTGTGTGTGTGTGTGTGTGTGTGTGTGTGTGTGTGTGTGTGTATTGTGAGGGTTAGGAGTGCATATTTTGGCCAAAAGGTCACTTGTTGTCGTATTTTGTAAAAACAATTATACACATACAATTATCCTAAATAACAAAATGGAAAGAACTCTGAAATAGATTCAAGCTGAGACTTTTTTTTTTCTCATTTGCTATTTTGCAAATATTCTTTCCCCCAATCCTTCAGTGGAAGGCTCTGTCAACCAGCCAAAAACTTCTACTATCAGTGTGGTTTGTGATTCTTGGCGGAGGACCAGAGACCCCTGAGCTAATGATCCTGGGGCCCATGCTTGCATTGTTTTGTGGGTAGGCTTTTCATTTTTAAGTCTTCATTTTTTTAAACTTTTTTTTCCTCCCAAGGACTTAACCCTGCCTGCACTTTGGTTGAATGAGCCAGATATATCTGTGGTGCTCTGTAGACAATGCTCCATACTCAGGCATTGTGAGAGCAAGGATTTTTCCAGCCTCCTGGTTTAACTTTGCAAGTTCGTCTCCAGGCCAAGTTTCCTCCTCAGATTCTGTCTTCTCTTGTTTGGTTTCTAAATCAGCAGTTCTTGTCTTTTGTTTCTTAAAGATAGAAGTCTAAGATAGAGAACCTCTCTGCTTAATGTGCAGTTGGCTAGAAGGGAGATTTTTTTACTTGGGGTCTTTTTGCCCCACTTGGCTGCTTCCTAAGGTTGGAAAACTATTTACTAGTTTGTAAACATAATTATTTAATCTGTGCAAGAAATTAATCCATCCCAAGATGAAAATGGATTTGCTAAAATGTGTGAAACCACTTATAAGGTGCTTTTTGCCACTGGGTAAGCCAAGCATTATATAGCATGAAACATTGTAGGGCAACTGGAATGTTGTTGCTATCATTAAAAGATGAGCTTTATCTTGTACATTCTATATTCATTTTGGAAAAAAAAATGTCTAACTACTACATCAATGGGATACTACGGGCAAATATTGTTTTTTAAAGTCAGTGGCAAATAAGTTTTCTTAAGGGTTGGGGTTAGAGTCTTCTTCAGCTGCAGGTTAAAGGTATCACATAGAGTTTGGGGGGAACTGTCATTGCTATTCATTTGCATTTTGAGAACTGATTGGATTCAAGAACATGATCTTATTCAATTCTCTCAAAAATTGTAAGGGTTAAAATAACTTCTGTGAACTAAAGTGCTGAAATTGTAAACCGAGTTTAAGTTACTGAGCAGAAACCACTTTTAAAATCAAAAGCAAATGTGTTTCTGCCCCCAGAATATTGAAAGCAGTTGCTGGGAGCTAGAATTTCATATTATTATTGGTCGCATCTTCTGAGTATATACAGTGAAATCCTCTCTTTTTTTTGTCAGCACAAACATAATTAATTTACTGTGATTCTTAAGGAATAAGTTATAAATTATCACCAGTTGTTAAGAGTTGGCCTTTAAAAAATGTCTTTCCCATTTGCAATCTTTCTCCTATGCCTTTGATAATGTACCCTTCAAGAGGCTCTGGCTGCTGCCTCAGCTCAGCAAGCACCCAGGCACATCACATTCCATGGCAAGCCAATGAGGTCATTTCAGTTACATTCTTTCTCCTGCTTTGTCACTGGAAGCAGGAGACCTCCTAAAATCATGGGCCCACCCATTCTATCCTCTTACCCTGCTCTTCTCTTCTCTGACCTTCCTTACCTCCCTTTCCTTCTCCATTTTCCTCCCTTTCCCCTTCAGCCTTTTATTCCAGCTTTCTTCTCCTCCTGTTCAGTTTCTCCTCCCTCTCCCCCTCCACTTCACTCTCCCCCACATTCCTTTCCGCCTTCTCCCCTGTTCATCTTCTCTCCTCTTTCTCATTCTTCTTTCACACTGCTTTCCCCTTTTCTTCTTTATTCACTTCTCCTCCCTCCCTCCTTTCTTCCTCTCCTCCTCCCTCCTGTTCTCCTCTCCCTTTCTGTCATCTATTCCTCCCTTCTTTTCTTCCCTCCATTCTTTTTCTCTCCTCCCCTCACTCTCTTTCTCCTTCCTTAATTAGCTTCCTTCTATCCCTGGTTACCCTTCCAAAATGTTTTATTTTTTTTCTCTTCGGTTTCAGAGCCACCACATCTCAAGCCTAATCCTTTTACGCCCAAGGGTAGTAACATTAGGCTACTTCTCCAAAGTGGAAATTTCCACACCTTCATTGCCCTTTCTAACTCTTCTCTTTTTATTTTCAAATTGGGGCAGAGGACAATTTCTTTAGGATTAAAGAACCCCCAGTGTGAGCAAGTTTTCTCCTGTATGTGCACTACATGCCTATCTTCTGGGTTCAGCATCCAGTAGACATTTCATCATCCCAATTCAGCCAATAGATTTACTTCCTTTTCTTTATTAGGCCAGTGGTTTAGCAGAGAAGGCAGCAACAGTGCTACACTGCAAACCACAGTCATCTAGAATCCAGACCAGTTTGCCCCGAACAGCCCAACCTCACATTAAGCTTTACAATCAGAGGTAGACACAGAGGCTGCTTCTGGCTTTGGCCAAAGTTCATGGAGTGGATATGGGTCCCTAGAACTATGGGCATTATGGATCCAGGTCATATAATCACCAGAGAACCAGCTGTTATAGCACAGAACAAGAGATGAAGAAGCCAACCCTCACTTAAGGACCTGGCTAAATAGATATGCTTTAAGCCAATTGAACTGGATGCTTAGAAATGAGTTGAGGTAATGGTAGAATGTGCAAGGGCCAAACCTACAAAGATCTCCAGAGACAATAAAGAAAAGTGTCTGAAGCCTAGCAGAAGACTCTCCAGAGATGGGACAGGGAGCAATCTTCTTTACCAAGAGGGTCAGGGATTAGGAAATAGGCCTGCCAGCATCCAGGCAGCTGCAGGATGAATATCCAACCTAGGACCAGAATGAAGGGCCAGAGGACAACCATGGCCAGGGAGCAGAAAAGGAGATAGGATCTAACAAGGAACGAGCATCTTACTGCATCTGTCAGTGGTCTTGCAATAGTGCTTCTACATAACGGAAATAAGAGCCACCATTGAATCGTGACTACTATGTGCCTAACACTTTCAATTTTTATCTCATTTGATCCTCACAGCAAAATAGGTGTTATTGTTATTATGCCGATTTTATGGATGGGAAAAATGAGGCAGAGGTTAAGTGACTTGCCCAGGGTCATACAGCTACTAAGTATCTGAAGTCAAATTTGAACTCAGGTCTTCCTGACTTCAGGCCCAGGGTTCTATCCACTGAATAAAAGTCTAAACAACTGGGTCTAGGGGAACCCTGACCCAGAGAATTGAGGTAAAGAAAGGGACCTGGGTCTGAGTATTTTTAACCATACCATGTATATCAATCTATCATTTTAGAGTTCAATTAAGCAAAAGCAAGGAGTTCATTCTTCTCCACATACAAGGATTGTAGGATTGTAGATTTAAAGCTAGAAAGGACCAGTAAAGGTTACCTATTCTAACTTCCTCATTTGGTGGATGGGGAAACTGAGGCCCACAGAGGGTAAGGGACTTGGCCAAGGTGGTAGAAGCAACTTGTAAACATCACTAGACTCAAGAATCTTAATTTTCTGTGTTGTTGAGAATTCCATAGCCATAATCTCTGTCCTCTCAGTGTTTATGAATCCAAGACAGACGCACGGGTACAGCCAAGTATCCATATGTTTGTGTCACAGTCTGACCCTTTATTCTAAAAGTGGAAATGGAGGCCCACAAAGAAGGAATTAGAATGGGCTCTAGAAGGAATAGCTTTCTTAAGGGATCCTAAACATAAAGAGGTGTCTGACTTTGGTTCTAGATTGGGAAAGCCATTTCTTAGCTGTTATCTTCATGCCATTGAGAGAAGGCAGGGAATATCAAAAAGACCATCCCATGCCAAGTCCTAGTGTCATAAGCTCTACATAGAAGAGACCACAGAGACCATCTAACGTAACCTCCAGTATATTACAAGTGAGGATACTGAGGCCCAGGAGGTTAAAGATTCCCCCAAGTTGATGCAGCTGGCAAGTGTACAAGGAGAGATTTGAACTCGGATCCTTTGACATCCTGAGCCAGGGTTCTTTCCACTGAACCACACTGATCCTTTATGTTTCCTTTTAGAAAGTGTACTTAGAGAAGCATGTGGCCACATATATACAGACACACAACTGTATTTATTTTTTGATGCTCTTGGACACTCCCCTTTTTTGCCCAACCTTGAACTGTTTCTGATTGCATCCTAATCTTGAGACTAAATGGATAGTAGAAGAAGAGAAACTAGAGATATTGTATAGAAAAGAGAACTTCTTGGTGCATCATCAAGATGAGGCAGGAGAAGTGTTCTGAGATACACAGAATATTTCCAAATGCATGATGGAGTAGGAAATCTTGCTGTATCTCATTCCTCCCCTCCCCTCCCTCTCAATAAGAAATTGTTTGCTGTAACTTTGTTCATGTTGTATAATAGACAAAATTGTTGGATTAAGCGTTACAGGACCTCAGCTGGCACCCTGCATCTGCTGCTTACTTGCTGTGTAGCTTTGGGAAAGACTCAACCTTCTGAGTCTCAGTCTTACTGTGTGTTACATGGTAATCATAATATTGGGCCAAAAAAGACAATGCAAAACAGTGGACAGTTAGCCTTGAACCCAGAAAGACCCTGTGTGACCGTGGGAAGGTTACTTAATCTCCTGGTGCTCCAGGAAAGTCTCTAAGGTTATAATTTGTAGAGAAAGGATCCCCCCTGCATTGGTAGAGTTTCCACATATTTCCCTATACCAGTGAAATCACAGCTTCAGTCCTCTATCCCTGTCTTTAATATTTGTATTACCTCCCTGGAAGGATTGCTCACACCGGGAGAACCTATCCCAACAAAATCACAAATCCTCAAAATATCAAAATTCTTTTCTTACGGAGTCAAATGAGATAATGGCTATAAGGCACTTTGCAAACCTTAAATGCAGACTGAAATGTTTCTCTCATCTTTTAACTTGAGATTCCTCATTCTACATTAAGGAATAGACTGCTGAGTAGAAGCCAGCAATGTTCTGAGCAGGGATTGGTATTTGAGATGAATGCCCCAAAGGAGCTCATTTGGAGAACTGACTTTGGAAGTAGTCACCAGCTCTGGGATGAGCATGGCATTCCATCAGAGAGTATCACAGCGTTAAGGTGCCACTTCCTACATTAGATTCACATTCTATTTGATTGTAAGCTCCTTGACTGCAGGGTTGTCTTTTGCTCCTTTTTGTGTCCCTGGTGCTTCGCACGGTGCCTGGCACATAGTAGGCACTTAACAAATGTTTATTTATTGATTGATCTGCAAAGCAGGATTACTAATTTAATTACAAATTACTTATTTAAGCCTATGGAGGCAGCTAGGTGGTGCAGTGGCTAGAATGACAGCTTAGAGTCAGGAAAACTATCTTCATGAGTTCAAATCTGGCCTCAGATGCTTCCTAGCGGTGTGACTCTGGACAAGTCACTTATCCCTGTTTGCCTCAGTTTCCTTATCTGTAAAATGAGCTGGAGAAGGAAATGGCAAACCACTTCAGTATCTCTTCCAAGAAAACTCCAACTGGGCTCACAAAGAGTTAGACATGATTGAAACAATTTAACAAGAGTACAGAAGAGCATTATTTCAATATAATGAGCTACACTTTTAGGGTGCCATGCAAATTTAGATCATTAGTTGGATCATGAATTTAGACTGGAAGGCATCTTAGAGGTCATCCACTTCAGCCCCCACATGTAACCGGCAAGGGAGGTAATATACCAACAAAGGAAGTGATTTACACAAGGAAACATAGGTAAGATGTAGCAAAACTAGCATTCCACCCTTTGTCGTCTGATACAAAATCCAACCTACCTTCATCACCTGCAGTAGTGCTTTGGCCAGTGGCATTTTGGACTTTAGACCCTATCAGTTGTGTTTGGATTAGGCTTGGTACACTATTTCTTTGATTCAGTAATTTCACCACTTCAGTTAAGTACCTAAATCCCAAGGATCCTTCAAATTTTGGTACCGAGAGCCTGAATCAGCTCTACACGCCAAAGTCAAGCAGTTTTCTTCCTTCTGGGTCCCATGACAAACACACTTGGTTTCCTCTGAATTTAGTGAAATGAACTAATTAGTCAAGGGAGGACATTTCTGGAATAATATGACAGTAGCTGCCTGTTTTGATTGGCCAGGAGCCTTCCCTTGTAACAGAATCTGTTGTAATCTTAGAGCTAGTGATAGACGGGGATGATTTCCCTCTAGGGTTATTATAGGCTTCTCAATGTTTATTTTATATATATTTATGCAAGGCTGAAACTTATGGAATGGTTATCTCACCCTGGTATTTGATCTCAGGGAACACAGTGTGTGATAAGTTGTTGAAAATTCTTTGCCTTATTTCTTCTCATTTTCCCTAGGTTTTTTGAGGTGAGGGAAAAGAAGGGAGAAGGTCATGATAACAACTCTTAGAGGAGTTATCCAATGGATTGGAATCTGTGTTCCACTAAGGGGCATAACTATCACTCTTCATGGATGTTTTAAATGTTGACACATTTTTTTTAAAAGCTGTACTTTCTAGTCAGACATCATTCTTGTTCTATAAGTATTTACTCCCAACAGTGAAACCAGAGTGAGTGTGGTATGTGGATAAAGGGCTGGCCTCGAAGCCAGGAAGCACTGAGGTCAAGTCTTGCCTCTGAAACGTATTAACTGTGTGACCTTGGGCAAGTCACATAACTTCTCTAAGCAACTCTCTTAAGATCCTAATTTCTACATTATGTAATTATGTGTCCTCAGAGAGCCTGAATGAAGAGAAAGAAAGAAAGTAAATAACCAATTAACATGAATTTATTAAGTGCCTATTATGTGCCAGGCACCATGGGGGTTGAGGTATAAATGTAATGAATGAGCCAATCTTTATTTGCAAGGCTTTTTAGTATTCTAATCAGTAACAGTTCATTTAATGTGGATTCTTGTATAGAGCTGGGATCATATAAATATTTGAATTGACAATACTATGAAAAAAGTGTTGGAAAATTATCAGATAATTGCTTTATTTCTTAAATCATATCAGCAATAACCCTGTGATGTGCTGTGATTCAATGTGATGTGATGTGATGTGAACCCTCTAAGAAATACCACTAGGTAGCAATCATCTGTGAGTGTCAGTGATCTCCGGAAGAGGAAGTAGCTAAGGGAATATAGCAGAAGTTACAGGCTTTCGTTAATGGAGCAGCTCATATAGGGCACCTTTAATGTGGCTCCAATGATGAGCTCATGAAAATGCTGACTCTGAAACCTGTGTTATAAGCCAGATGCCATGGTACTAATTTAATAATATTTTAACTGTTATTCATTGACTTCAAAACATATAGATAAGTTGTTGTTTTTGCTATGCTGTGGCTTTAAAGTCTTCCCTCACCCCCACCACCAAACACACATATACACTGCTGGAGATTACCATATTATTATCTAGTATTCACCATTTGTAGGCAAAACTGGAATCTGGTTTAATACTTGCTTTATTTCCCGGGGATCTCTTAACTAAAATCTTTCTACACATGAAGGTCATTATAAATAAAGTTAAAGTCAATTTAAAAAAATATTTATTTAAAAATAGTTTTATTGTAGCCCATTTCATCACCTCCTCTTCCCCACCATTCAACCCTACCACTGAATCTTTGTAACATAATAACAGAATTTAAACAAACCAATAGGGCAGCTGTGTCTGATGGCAAGTTAAGTACTGAATTCTATGTTTGGAACCCCTTCCCCTCAACTGTGTGGAGGAAGGTTGCAAACCTCCCTCCCTTGTTCCCAGTGGCCACTGTTCAATCTGCTATCTAGAGACCTTCTAGGGAAATGCTTGGCATTTTAATTTTGAGGTCCTCCTCCTCTCCCTCCCTACAAGCATTTCAGAAAGGTCCCTTAATTGGAAAATGATCATGTCTCCTGCAAAGGGAGCCTGGAAAGCTTCAGAAATTGTGGGTATTGTGCTGGTAGAAGACATCATCCTCTTTCACTGTTCAGCTTTCTGAGAGCTGCTTGGGTACTACTTCATTTGCACCTCATTTATAGGGTTAACATCACAATACACTTTGCTATTCTGGAAAAGTGCCTTTATTTTGTAAAAGACATTCTTCACTCACTGGTAAAGGCCTTTTTTGTGTGTGGCTATTATTTTTAGTATGAATATATTATCAACAGGACTGTAATATTATGCAGGACAAACATTACTACAGGGGTTTTTATAATGAATATATTAATATATTATCAACAGAACGACAGACCCACACAGGATAAACATGACCATGGGGGCTTTTATGAGTATTTTATCTTCACGAATAAAGGGCAAGCTCTCAGATGTGGGGAGACTTTGTTGTTGTATGTTAATTCTCTCAGCCCAGGATTTCAAGGGATCAGTATTTTGTAGAGAAATAGTCCTGTAAGATTTGAAAGGAAAATAAAAGAAAAGAAAAGAAAAGAAGGGAAAAGAAAAGAAGGGGAAAGAAATTAAAAGGTTTTAGGTTGATTTTTGTCATTGTTTTTCCTGCATTTTTCAGTTGTTTCCCACTCTTCATGCCCCTATTTGGGATTTTCTTGGCAAAAAGACTGGAGAGGTTTGCCATTTCCTTCTCTAGTTCATTTTACAAATGAGGAGACTGAGGCAAACAGGGTGAAGTGCCTTGCTGAGGCACTTCAGTAAGTATCTGAGGTCAGATTTGAACTGAGAAAGAGGAGTCTTCCTGAATCTAGACCTGGCACTCTATTCACTCTTCTACCCAGCTGCTCCTGTTATTCTCATTAGAAAATGAGAAATGACTTGTCTTCATTTGCTCTTCAGGAGATGATCTTCAAGATAAGGTTTGGTCCTTAGAGTATCTATGATGCTATGATGAAAAATTTTAAGATTTAAAAAGATATATTGCAGAATCAGAGAGTCAGTATGGTACAGAAAGAACTTGTCTGGAAATCAGTGAATTTTTGTCCTGCTTCTGACAGGTATCAGCTATATGTACCTGGGCTAGTCATTTTGGGAATATGCCATGTATTTCATTAGGACTAGAATTTCTGGATAAGGTGTTGATCCTTATCAACACATGGAGTTAGGGAGATTCCATACTGGAAGTTCCTTAGCCCTATGAAATAACAGATAGACAAATTAAAAAAAAAGTCCTCGAACCTCAGACTAGGAGGGTACCTCAGAGACTTTAAAAAAAATCTTAAACCACAAATCTCTGTTTCAGAGAACTTTTACTTTTAAAAAGTATATAATAAATTCACTACAGTTTCAAAGTAGTCTTTTTAGTTTTCAAACTGTGCTTGTTTATGTCTCTTAAGGAACCTCACTCTTTTCTCTTCTGTGTTGGTTTCAAGTGATGGTTTGTCTTTATTTCTTTTTTTTCCTTTTTCAAAGCATCGAGTAGTAGTCCTTTCTTAAAATCTTCCAACTTCTTAAAAAAGTGACAGATAAGAAGAGACAAACAAAGCAGATCCACACTGGCCATGTCTGGAAGCATAGCTATCATATGGAGTTGCCTACCTCTCTGTTAGGCAATGATTGAATGTCAATTATTGATTCTCTAAAGCCCAGGTTAGTCATTTTTTCTTCTTCTTGACAACGATATACTCATGGTATGATCACTTCACCCTGCATCAGTTCATTCAAGTCTTTCCAAGTTTCTCTGAATCCATCCCTTTCATAATTTCTTATGGTACAAAAATATTCCGTGGTATTCATGTGATATGATTTATTCAGCTATTCCTCATTTAACGGGCACCTCATTAGTTTGACAGACTGCCTGAACATTACTGAAAAGAATCCCTGCCAATTGTTTGGGCAGATTTTCCTTGAAGACTTTCAGTGACAGGAAACTCACCACTTTATGAGGCAGTCCATCCCATTTTGGTACAGCACTTACTGTTAGGATATTTTTCTTTACAGCCACATGAAAATAGCTATTAGCACACCCTTCAGTTTGGGAAGACTTGAGTTCAAATTTGACCTCTGATACATATTAGCCGTGTGATCCTGGGCAAGTCACTTAACCCTGTTTGCCCCAGTTTCCTCATCTATAAAGTGATCTGGAGAAGGAAATGAAAAGCTTCTCTAGTATCTCTGCCAAGAAAACCCCAAAAGGGGTCGCAAAGAGTTGGACATGACTGAAAACAACCAAACAATTACAATTAGCTCCCTCTCCAGTCGGCCCTGGAAGATGAATCAATGTTGAATGACTGAGAAAATCAGGTGCCTCAAAGTCACGGTGACAATGTTGTCATCTGGGTGCCCACCACTGCAGACAGAGCTGGGGCCCAAATGCATTCCTTATTTTTCAGCTCCTATGCTCAGAATACTCTACTAGGCACTGAGGGAGGTACGTACACAGTTTAGCTTTGGCACGGTCTCTATCCTCACGGAGGGTGGTCTCGTTCCAGTCTAATAGAAAGCAAAAACACAAGCACAATTAATTGTAATACTCTACACAGTAAGCATGTTGGTTGTAAAATAACATGCTATGTGAAATTAGAGAAGGAAGATTGTTAGTGACCAAGGGGATCAGGGAACATTTTGTGGAGAATGTGGTTCTTACTCTTCGGCTTTAGGTTTTAAAGCTTTGGTTTAATGGGTGGGAAGGAATTTTTAATAGGTGAAGGGAAGTAGGAAGGACAGCCTTGGAACCATGAAAAGAATGAGGAAGGTGAAATGTGCATCAGGGTGAGAGCAGATCCTAGATGTATATACATTTTTATTTTTGATCCTCATACTTCCAGTCATATTAACTCATAATTCATGTCAATTATGAAGGCTGAAATATCCCTATGAATAGTTTCCTGAAGATTATTAGAAAAAGATAGGGGTTGAATTCTATGATTTAATTGAAATAAGGAAGTCCTCAATGAGGAAACTCCCTTTACTAATGCAGGTCTTTTATGCAACTTATAGTCTTTGATAAATGTCTAGAGCACAAAGAGGTTAAGTTACTTCTTGAGGCTCACACAGCCAGTGTAGGTCAGACATGAGATTTGAAAACCTAATTATTCCTAGCCCTACACTACTTGAATGTATGGCTATAATACATATTCTATCTATATCTCTTTGTATTTACACTTGGCTGAGATATATGTTATATCACATGAGACATGCATATATTATACATACATATACTTATTAATATTTTGTTATATATTTATAATTCATCATTAATTGTTTACTTTTAGCTTTGGATTTTAAATCAAATTCCCTCAGGGAAAATAAAAAAAAAAGTGTAGCTGTCTCTGGCTAAGGGCAGATACATGCAATGACAAGTTACTAGGAAATTCATTTATCACTCTAAAAGGCCATTTTGTAGGTGCTTACCCTGGTCCATCTACCCATTCCCCCCGCTCCGATTTTCCCCCTGGTAGCTATTTCACAGTGTTTTAATTGCCACAAATCAGTTGCCCAAAGATTATATTTTAAAGACACTCCATTAATTTGTCTGTTTAAAGGCTAAAATATCCATTCGTTCAGATGTCTAAATGAGAAGAAACAGTCTGTGATTTTACTATCCCATCACATTTTATTGCTTAGAAATATGGCATGAGGGGAAAAAAAGATGAATTTATCCCACCAAGGTCATAATTAATTAAACATAAGCGATGATGCCTTATTATTTCAGGTCTAAGCAGTGACAGATTTAGAATGCCCCTTGACCTCTGAAATGCTGGAAAACTAAGGAAGTGGGAGTGCAAATTTTCTTTGCTGGGTAAGCTTGCATCGGGGAGGAGGGACCACAGTTAGCTTGCCAACAAACTTGGGTCAAACTCAACCCAGATGGCTGGGCCTGATAAAGATGTCTATTATTGTTTATTATTCTCAGCACTTTTGTTGGCTTATTGTGTTTATAATTGTATGAAGAATCTCTGCTGCCCAGAAAAGAGGAGAGCTCTGAGAACCCTCTGAGAAGGTTATCACTTTTTGTTTTTGTAAAATAAAAGACATTTAATTTATTTTTAAGAACACAAGAACAGAGTAAGCACCCAGTCATACTGTATCATAGATTTAGAGTGTGAAGAAAGACACCTTTGAGGTCATTTAGTCCAATGCACCCATTTCACAGATGAGGAAACTAACTCCAGCGTGCCACCTAGTCCTTTCTTAGCACCTGGGATCAGGCAATCCTGCAAGTCATTGTATTAAGACTTATTCATCCAGTGTGTCAAGAAGATACACAGGGATACTGGCACCTCATCTCCAGAGACACTGGGATTCTGAGAAGCTACAAGGAAGAAGCCCTCCCTCTGGTAACTTCTTATTTTAACTAATTAATTTTAATTAATTTAACTTGCTAACCACATGCTAAGGTCCACTACTAAAAGAATGCAGGTGTTCTTCGGGCTTCTTAAAAGCAGGTTTCCTCTGGGAACAAAGCCATGACTCTGACTACATACAGTTATGAGTGGACCCCAGGTGCGTGATGGGTGACAGATTTCACTATCCCTGAAAGAAACAAAGCAGAGTCACAATCTGGACTCCAGCCAAACTGGTGTTCTTGCTGTTCTTCCCATACAACATCCCATCTTCTTTTTCCATGGTTTTGTACTAGCTGACCTCTGTAGTTGGAATAATCATAGTAATAATAATAATAGTAACAATAATAGCTATTTATTAATATTTAATAATAACATCATATAGCACTTTGGTAGTTGCTATCATTACCCTCATTTTACAAATGAGGACTCTCAGGTAGACGAAGGTTAAATGACTTCTCCGAAGGCAGGTTACAGAAATATTATTATCCCCACTTAATAGAAATAAAGACTGAGGCTCAGAGGTTAAGAGGCTTATTCGAATCCACGTGGCTGATGGAATGCAAAACCAGGCCTTAGGAGTCCAAGTACATTATTCCCCCCAAATCTTACTGATCACTCTGTAAGCACAATTTTAAATTCTCTTCTTTTCCAATCTTAAATAATGTTTTTTCCTCAAACCCAATTTCCTGACTTCTTAATTATGCTTGACTTTTTAAAATGTATATCATTTTAAATAAATTTCAATTTCTTAGCAGAATTCTATTTTATTCTTAACCTGTTGATGTATTTTTAATTGCTAGATTTAAAAAAACCTTAGAAATTATGATATGAATAAAATGCATTCAGTGAACAGATTTTAACATTTTTCTTTTGTCTTAAAAAAAGAATGGCAATGTGGAGATGCCATAACAGGTTTTTCCTAGAGAGAAATACTAGAAGTTTAATATTAAGTTATACAAAGAAATATCTCTTCCTGATTGTTTTGTTCCTTTGAGCAAACAAGGTAGTCACTTTATTTCTAAAAGCCCTGGGGGTTTGGGTCAAGGGGCTGAGGCTCCCAGAAAGGAGGGCATTCTTTTTGCACACATGCATTCCATCCCTATTCACCCTATTAATCAGCAGCAACAGCATCAAACATCTATTAAAATGTTTGGATTTTAAGCATTGCTGTCCACCAGACCTCCTGGCTAAAGAATGAGTCAGCTTTCTTTGGGTTACCCACTTCTTGGGTGGTCCAGAAGGCTCTGATCATAGAAAAATAAACAACAGCCCCTGGGCACATCAACAGCTACTGTTTTTGGAATGGTTGCAGGAGTTTTTCCATTGATTGGGAATAGTACTGAGCTTTGAAAGGTTGTTTTCTAGGGCAGAAGGGCACTATTGAGGATGGATAGAAAACATTGCCCCCTACCCTGTATTGAGTAATCCAGGACTTCTCTACTTGATATCATGTAGGCCCAGCATTTAGACATGTCTAATCAGTTGTTGAAGGGAAAAATTAGCCAGAAAAGAAAAACTGTGTAGGAAGACAGAGAAATTGATGTGGTTTGTAAAATACCAGAATATAATTTAATTAAAGCAACTGACAGGGAAGTTGTTTTTAACTACAACTCAATGCTAGATAAACATTGCCCAGCTTGAAGACTCCAAATAGCTCAAAATTTGAAGGCATTGTGTAGTCTAAAATTAAATAGCTTACGTGGACTATAACATTAATAGGCAATTGATGACAGACTTATGAGTGATTTTCCCATGAAAGAGACTTCATTTTGCATTTAATGGTCTTCAGGAAGACCATTAAGCTCTAGAAATATCTTGTCTATCCATCAAATATTATCATTTTTAAAGACAGAGGTGATATAGCTATATCTATATTTATGCATATAAACTGATCTCTATGTTTGTGTGGATATGTATATGTGTATATCTATATGTACGTATATGTGTATGTGTATATATGTATGTATGTAGATATATGTATGTGTGTGTATGTGTGTGTGTGTGTGTGTGTATGTGTGAGTGGGAGAGAGAGAGAGAGAGAGAGGGAGAGAGAGAGAGAGGGAGGGAGAGAGAACCAGTAGGACTGTGCTCTGGGGGTACCCAAGAAATGTCAGGAGAACTTTGGGTGGACCCCATGTGGCAAATTTATGGGAAGACATGAAGTACAGTTGAGAAAGATCCAAGATACATCTGAGTGGTTTTATGCCTTATTACATCAAGTATCCGTGTTTTCAACAGAAACAGGTCCTTGTGCTACAGCCCTCAACTAAATTCACTGGCTTCCGTGAGCTGCCCACCGGCTAGTGGGTGAGTGGGGCAGGATGAACCTGGATTCTCCTCTTAATACTTGATCCCCCATGCCATTGTCCCTGTGTATTTTATAAGGAAAATTGTTTTCTTCCAGGGGGTGGGGGCTGGTGGTGGTGGAGCGGGGCAGACAGGCAGTCTTCTCTTGTCAGATAATCTCTCCAATGTGTTAAACATCTGAAGTTAGATTAATTCAGCCTTTAGAGGCTATCTGCTCATGCTTATGAAAGAAATAAAGAGATGAAAGGGAGGACAGAAATGTATCACCAAAAAAGGACGGTTTTGCTTAGATGTCAAATTGCAGTATGACCAGATTTTAATTATTTGTTTGGGGAATGATGAACTCTCTCGTATTCTCTGAACCACTGGAAAATCTAATTAATGCATTACTCCTTGGAAAGGGGTAGCTGTCTTATCTTGCTATTCTGTGTCAAATATGAGGGAAACAAATCTGCACGTTAAAGAAAAAGAGATATCAGCAGGACAGATTGGAATTTTATTGTCCTGGGGCTAGAGTTGTAAATAATTGCATAAAAGAAGATAAAATTAATAGGATTTTAAACAACGTTGCCCTTGTTCCTTTGATTTAGCATCCCATCTATTGGACACACTAAGGTTCTAGTGCCTCGCTGGGTAACCTTGGTCAAGTCACTTTTCCTCTGGGCTTTCTCCTCTATGAAGGGAAGAGGTTCATCTAGGTGCTAAAATTCAGTAATTCTTTCTTCACATGCTAACAATCCATCTTCTAATTTTGTTTTTGGCCCTGTTAATTAGTTCAGTGATTACACTTTTGCATGAATTACATTTCAATGTGTTTCATTTGAACCAGCATTTGCACATTAAGCCTCTTGCCCCCAAACATGGAACAAAAGCCTCTGTTCCCGCATCCTTAACGCATGAAGAGAATTACAGGGGTGATAAGGAGACGGAGGGTCTTGGGGTGGGAAAGAGAGTTACTGCAAGCATGAGATCTGGGATCTTTCCCAATCCTCTGCCCCCTATCCCCACAGGGAGACACATTTAACACTCAATAAACCTTTAGTGAAGCCTTGTGAGCTGCTTAGATGGTACAGATTCAAGGTGAACGAGAGCACTCTAATGAACAGTCCTACAAAAGAGTGTTTCCATCTGGGAAGAATATAATAGGAATGACGATTTGCTGTCATTTAAAAAAAAAGATATTTGTCAATGTGTGGTTCTAAATCTGTAAAGGTAGCTAGTGGGTGCCATGGATAGAGTGTTGGGTCTGAAGTCAGGAAGAACTGAATTCAAATTCAGCTTCGATACCTACCAGCTGTTTCTCTCTGGGCAGTTCACTCAGTTTCCTCACATGTAACATGGGGGGAATAATGGCACTTACTTCCCAAAGTTGTAAGAATCAAATGAAATACTTGTAACATGCTTTGCAGACCTTCAAGCATCACGTAAATGCTATGATGATTGAAGATAATGCACCTGCTATGTACAATGTGCTGTTAGGTATTTGGGGAGTTGCAAGGACAGATGCGGCAAGGTTCCTGAATTCTAGAACTTTATAATCTAGTAACGATCAAATAGATACCAGATATATATATGTATGTATATAATACAAATTAACATGAACTAAGAGCTGACTCATTAATGCTGATGTGTACAGATGTGTATACATCTTTCTATTAAGACCTATAATCCACTATGTCATAGTGTACTTCTGATAGAAAGTCTCTCTCTTGCTTACACGAGAACATGGTCCACTCTCTCTTTTTTCTCCCCTTAACCTTAAATACTCCCCACTGCCCTCGTTGAATTAGATTCAACAGCCATATATTAAGCATCTAATGTGTACCAGGCACTGTGCTAGCCACTAATAATACAAAGAAAATGAAAGTCTTTCACTTTAAGGAGCTCCTAGTTTACTGTTGGGACATCTAGGTGGTACAGTGGATAGAGTACCAGGCCTAGAGTGGAGAAGACCTCTGTTCAAATCTGGCCTCAGGTGTGTACTGAGTGTGTCTCTGGGCAAGTCACTTAACCCAGTTTGCCTCAGTTTCCTCATCTGTAAAATGAGCTGGAGAAGGAAATGGCAAGCAACTCCAGTATCTCTGCCAAGAAAAGTCCAAATAGGAATCAGAGTGTCAGATATGACTGAACGACAACATTTTACTGTTGAGTGCAATGTATACACAGATAAGCAAATACGAAATATTCATGTTGCCTGCAGTGTAGCACCTAGAGTACCTGCTCAGAACTCCTAGACTAGTCTCAATACTGTGAGAACTATATCCCTCCCTATGTGAGGGGAATTGATCTGTCCCTAAACTCTGTCTCAGCTGTACTGTGCAGGTTCAGGTAAACTCTCTAAAAACCAAACTTAGGTATAGTTAATGTTGAGATAATGAAGGGAATGAGGGTAAATCTCTCTAAGGAATTAACTGGCTATCCTCTAGGAAAAAGCTATTAAACATAGAAAGGTATAGGACTGCTATTTATTTCCTCTGCTGGAAAAGAAATGCTTAAAACAGGACAAGATTTACTAACTTGCACTGTCTCATACCTTAACAATGAAACCAAATGAATAAACAAAAATGAAGCCATTACCCATCACTTCCAGTTATCTTCTCATGGGAGGTAAACACACATTGGTAGGACTACTCAATAGATGACCTAAAATTTACCTTGAATCTGTACCATCTGACCAACTCAGAATCCAGATTTCTGACCAGCAGGGGCATGGTTCTCTAGTCCTTCTAGCTGCAGGATTCTCTTGGAGATGATACCTTTGAGAAGTTGTGGAAATCACTCCCCATAGGGCAACCAGCTCATGACCTCTTGAAAGAAATGTCTCTTTTTCTGGAATGTTGTTTGGTGCTGTGGGCACAGAGAAGGCATTCAGATAGCTGAGGCCCACCCTTGAGTTCATCTAAGCATGTACATATTCTCATTGCCATTTAGGTGTAGTCACCATTGTTGCAAGAAATCAATGAATGACTAAAATATGTAGTAAATATTAATGGTGTGTGAACTTTTTCCTTAAAGATCATCTATTAAGGGTATTGTTTTAAAGATAATAAGCACTTATTAAGCTATGTGCCAGGCACTGTGCTAAGGTCTGCATATATGCACATGCAAGCTTATAATGATTGGCAATATTTAACACATTTTTATCCATCACTTAACTTTTTCCCTCATAGGAAGAAACATAGACTTACAAGTACTTATTGATTTCTATAATAACTGTAACCTTTACTAGTGCATTGCATATTAATTCCAGAAGCCCTCTGCTCAGCTTCCTTGGAGGTAAGCTTCAAGAGAATGACCCATCACAGGTTGTTTTTAGGAGGAAGTTTCCATTGGAGCATATAGGCATTGATATGGCTGTGTCCTATGTCCAAAAAATGCTATTGACCAGCAAAGAAGAGAAAACCAGCAGTACAGGAGAAAGGAATTGACATAATGCTTAGAGAATTCCAAATGTAGGCCATGATTAAAGCTTTGGGGGGCCAAACAACTGCAGTGAAGTGAGTGGTTAAAGAAATAGGTGAAAATGAACAATGATACTGTTGTATTCAGTAAAACAGAAAAAAGGCAAGCGAGCTCAATATGACAATGCTTTAGAGATAATATTGGTTAATTCTACCTAAGATGGCCAGTTTTCAACTACCTGAACTTCAGAGGAGTTACTATGTGGAAACAAGAAGCTATGTCTCTGAATTGGGGTCTGTAGAGGTCATTCTTAAATTCAATTTTGATATAGAATGTTGGAGACAAAAAGATTTTAAGTCTTATGAAGAGCATACCTCAAAAGTAAACCCACGGGACATGGATAACGTGGGAATTTGTCTTGCTTGATAGTATGTATTTATAATGAGTTTTGTTTTTTCTTTTTCTCGATGGGAGGGGGCCAGTTAGATATGGTGAACTCTCACCTATAAGAAAACAAGACCCAGGATAGGGACTGGTAGTGGGGAGGAAGGTTAGGTCAGAGATGAAGATAGAGTGATGGTGGGAGAGGTAATGAGGCAAGTTTAGTGTGTTATTTGTTAACATTTGAGGAATTAAAAATTCTTCCTTCGATTCAAAATCCATTTTGAGATGAAATATACTCCTGTAGATATGCAATTGTAACCCATATTGTGTGTATACACACATATATACATATACGTATGCTAACATATATACATATATATTGATTATGCAAATGTATGCATGAACACATACAAACTTCTATATGCAAAATCGTCGATTGAAATAACAAAAATCTATATAGAAGCTATGATGGAATATTTTAAAAATATGTATGTGCACGTGTGTGTATCAAAAATTTGAACGTGCGTTCACTCAGAGGGAATCAATATCAGCAGACACCATTTTTTCTCCTCCGTTGTTCTCTTGATGTTCTTGGACAAGAGCAAAGCAGAAACTCGGGATGTGAGATTTACCATAATTGCCCCAAATGTCTAACCATCTGGAGCACTTCTGCATAATATTAAGGTGTCTGCCATTTTAAATAAAGGATTTTGAATTAAAGACACACTGAATTAGATTTCTTTTGTATCTCACAAAGACATTGATTTATGGAGAGGCTTTGCATCTTTCCCATCATATAAGAAAGGTTAAGGATGGACCAGATTTCCATGTGCTCCTTCCCCTTTGTAGACCGTACAGACATGCAAAGGTACAAGGACATATTTGGAGTTGAGCATACAAAGGAGGCAGACAAATATCTCAGAATACATTTTGCTTCAATAATTGCTTACATGCACAGAGACATTGATCTACGGTGTCATCTGGATATCAGATGTCTTCTAGAAATTTATTCATTTTCCATTTAAGGGAAAGTGGGGCTTTTGTTTCAAATTCAGATTATTACATTTTTAAAAGAATGTAAAAATGTCCATTTTGGGGGGAAGGTGGAGGTTAGAGAGTGAGTGTTAAAAAAAGAGTTCCCCAAAAGGGCAACTAGATGGTACAGTAGAAAGATAGCTCTCTGGGCTTGGAGCCAGGAAGACATGAGTTCAAATCCAAACTCAGTTGTGTGACCCTCGGCAAATCACTTAACCACTCTGCCTCAGTTTCCCCAATTGTAAAATAGGAATAGTAGTGCCTACCTCACAAGTTTGTTGGGAGACCCAAATGAGATAATATTTGTAATGTGCTTAGCGTAGTGCCTCACACATGATAGGCATTTAATAAATAATCATTCCCTCTGCCCAAAAAAGGTGTCTAAATTTCCAGGAAGTGTGAAAACTGGCGTGGGCAAATGGGAGGCTCTACAGAAAGTAACCACATTTGCTCCTGTCCTCTACTACACCCAAGTTTATGAGGCTGGGCAAGCCTGTTTCCTTGCTTGATGGACTAATTTTCCTGTAAGCAAAATCAGGTGGGTAAATCAGATGGATGATTTTGTGTAACGGTAAATCTTTTCACCTTGGCAGTCAAATCTAGTCTTTGTGATGATGTAATTTAAGGTAAATTAACAAGGGCAACTATGTGGTGCAGTACATAAAGTGCCAAGACACGTACTAGCTGTGTGACCCTGGGCAAGTCACTTAACCTTGTTTGTCTCAGTTTCCTGATCTGTCTAAAAGATGGAGAAGTCAATGGCAAACCACTCCAATATCTTTGCTAAGAACACCCCCAAACAGGGTCACGAAGAGTCGGACACAACCGAACAGCAATGACAACAACAAATCCTATTGTCCTTGCAGTCAAATCTAGCTTCGATGATGATGTAATTTAATGTAGGTTTTATTTTAAATTTTTTGGGAAAAAAAGGAAATTTATCCTGAAATCAGGTGTCTTAAATCAGCCTTTTAAAACACATTGAAGTAACTTTCAGATGATGAAAATTTAAGTGTAAATCATTTGATTCAGTCTTTGGATTTTTAAAGCCTCACGTTTGACCCTGCCTGATGAGAGGCCTTTAGCCCCTGCTCCTGGGGAGCCTGAGGCTGGTGCATTGCTTGGGCCCAGGAGCTCTGAGCCCCAGGTTGGCTAAAACCAATCAGATGTCTACGTTACATCTAGTAACAGTACGGTAAAACACTGAGGCCAGGGCACCTGCAGAATGCCTGAGGAGGAGCAGAGTGGCTGGGGACAGAAATGGCCCAAGTCAAAAGCTTGATGGGGCCTGTGAAGAGTGGCCACACTTCCATTATGGGCAAGATAGAGAGATTGAGTTTCAAAAATGAAACAAAGGAAAAGGAAAAACAAAAACAAAACAGCAACGACAAGAGGCTTAAGAATGATTTCTTGAGGTGGTCGCCAACACAAGTGAAATTATAGAGCTGTTTTTAATATGATTACAAAGTAAGGTAATTAATCTCAAATTTACAGGAGGTGTTTCAATCTTCATAAGTCATAGAGAGGCTTGTTGGATAGAGTATTATAGTGCTTAATATTCTGCAACCAAGAAGACCTGGGGTTAAATACTACTTTTGATATCCCTAGTACGACTAGCTAGGGTGGCCATGAACCCTCACCCTAACCCCAACCCTCACCCTAACCCCAAGGCAACCCCAACCCTCACCCTAACCCCAAGGCAACTCTCTAAGGCTTAGGACACCAGGTGGCACAGTGCCAAACCCAAATGGGGGCATGATTACGCGGACATAACAAAAACGAAACACCATCCTCATCATCGTTGTACATAACAGTCAATGTTTATTTCTGTCGATCCATCCTTGGGAGAATTACAGAAACACGCATGTATTCATCTGCAGCAAAGACTGATCTTTTTTTATAGCAACTTTTTCTTCAACAATACTTTAGAAAAATCCTGGCATTAGTGACTTATATCACTTAAGTCATTATTTCATGAATCCATGATTTCCTTGCAATGGGAATCCTCTCCACCAAGGCAAGGAACACTTGGTCTATAAAGTTAAGTGAAAATAATAATATAATATTATAATAATATATTATATAGTACCTACTATGTGCCAGGTACTATGCTAAGCGCTTTACAAATATTACCTTCTTTTATCCTCACAACCACCCTAGGAGGTAGATGCTATTATGATCCCCTTTTTTACAGGTGAGCAAACTGAGGTAAATGGGGTTAAGTGATTTGCCCAGGGTCACATAGATTGTAAGTGTCTGAGGCCAGATTTGAACTCAGGTCTTCCTGACTCCAGTCTATGCATTGTGCCCCACCTATAATTATATAAAACCACATTTATTATTAACAAAATAAATTGGTCAAATTAGTTGACTTTGGAGTCAGAAATCCTGGGTTCAAACCCTTTCTGTGACATTTACTCCTGACCTTAGGTAGATCGCTTAATCTCCCTGGGACTCAGTTGCCTTATCTGTAACATGATGGGGGTAGGACCAGCTGGTCTTTGAGGTCCCTTCTACTTCTATACCTGTGAGTTTTTAAATGTGATTTTAGAAATATTTATGAACTTGTGATTCTTTGAATTTGCCTGGATGGTCTCTGAGGTCCTTTGGAGCTGAGATTCTATGAATGTGATCCTAAGGTAACTCAGTGGTTTTGCTTACACACTGAAGGAGGGGACAGAGGAGGGAGAAGAGTGGAGAAAAGTGATTGTTTAAAAAAAACCCATAGAATAAAAACAAAGAAATCCTAAGTCTCCAAACGGTCAAATTAAATCAAGTCACTCATTCTTGGTTCACTTCAAACGTTTTCTTATTCTTTCAAATAACTTGTTGTTCAGGTGAATTTAATGGTCCTGAACCACTCTACCTCACCCCCCTATTCCCCACCCCCACTCTGACACAAAACAAACCGCCTAGCTTGTGTAGACAGAGCACAGTTACAGAAATCTTTCTAGTCAAAGATTACTGGTTACTTGAAATGCAGTTAGATTTCCCGTTGACACAATTTCTCAGGCAATTGGGAAAAGTGTGCTATGGATTCTATTTTTATGTTTTTTCTGTGTTTTTATTTTATTTTTTTGCAGTGAATCAAAATGTGCAAAAATTGAGATAAGGAAAAGTACAGGGAAGAAATAAAACTTGAGAGATTATTTTTAAAGCATGGATGCCATGGAGCTTGCATCTACAAGAAGGAATCCCATTTTCCCTTTCCCTCTTTTATCTGACTTTGTGAGTTTCCTTGAGACTTTCAAAGGCCAGTGCAGGATTCCTGGCTCTGCCTTTTTGTTTTCTGAGCCCATTCCCGTTACAGGCTGTTAGGTTTTGTCTGGGTCCATTTGATTTTAAAAATGTCCTCAGAATTACTGAGTGATGGTCAAATCGTCTTTTCCCTTCATGATTTGATTTCTTGCTTCAGGCAATAACTTTTAATCTGCATTATAAATTTTTTCTTCAGATGCTTCATGCATATTCCCCTCCCCCCAAGTCCGCTCCCAGCCCCTGTTCATTTAAACTGTCACTATAGGGTGAAAGAGCAGAATTTAAGGCTCTTTTTAAAAATTTTAAGCATTCATCTGTAAACTAAAATTTTCTCACCTGAGGAAGTCACTATTAATGGGTATACTGGAGCATCAAAGTAGAAGCATTAAACTGAGGGAAAAAAGGAATACATGATGGGAAATATAATTGGCTGTGTAGCTAAAGGAAATATAGAGGAAAAATATTTTTTTCTTCTATTTCTTCCTTTTGGAAAGAAGAGAAAGTGTGCCATAGTGGACAGAGAGATGCCCTTGAAGCAAAGAAGACTTAGGTTCCAATCAAGAGTAAATCCAATCAAGAGTTGGTAAATTTTTGACAATTAGCTTTTTTTGGGGAGGGGGCAGTAAGGATGCATGCAGGATATTCTTTAAAATTTAATTTGCATTATTAACATTTTCTGCATCATTTTCTTGGTTCTTGACAAAAAAGTAAATCAAGCCCTGTTTTGTAATGTTTGCCAGTTTCTGAGGTGTAAATACTTCCACTGATAATTTAGTGATGGCTTCTCCACAGCCTCTGTGACCTGAGTCTAGCACACCCTGGCTTCCAGTCCTGCCTTTGACAAACACCAGTTGTTTGACACTATTTGTTGCTCTAAATTTACGTATTGCAGAGAGAAGGTACTAAACTATTGGTAGAGAGTGTTTTCTTACCTGCGAGTTCCTTATATCACAGAAGTCACAGGTCCCATCCTTATCATTTTTGGAAAAGCAAGCTTTGTAGACTTCCTGGACCAGAAGCCTTTTTGATTCATTATATGTGGTGCTTGAAAAGTATTGGTGAAGTTTTAAGCTTTAATAGTCTAAATAATTTAAAACTTGAAAAACCTTTTGGAGCACTCTGTATAGTCATTAGCTTAGCTATTAATTAAGAATATCTTTAGATATTTAGTGTAAGGCTCAGGGAGAGGATAGAATATTGAGCATTGAAGTCAGGAAGACCTGTTTCTGACCTTAGTTGTATGAACCTGGGAAGTTATGTTACCTGTCTGCACCTGGGCAACTCTCTAGGATTTAGCAAATAAGTCAGAGACTATAGATAGATGGGTTGTGACCAACTTTGTTGGGAGAACTCCTCTATATTGAGGAAATCAGAGTTATTTTTCATATATTGTAAATGGGTAAATTAATAATAATAGTGGTGATGATGATGATGATAATGGTAAGGCAGGGGAGTAAGATAGATAGTGTGTTGGGATTAGGACAGCTTCTCACAGGAATCTCAAGTCCAGCCTCCGGCACCTACCGTCTGTGTGACCATTAGCAGGTCACCTAACCTTTTAATGCCCCAGATTCCTTTCATCAATTATAAGGTGAAGAAAAGATGCTGATCAACAATGGAATGAAGAAAGGAAATGAATATTTATTAAATGCCGACTATATGGCAGATGCTTTACAAATATAATCTCATTTGATCTTTACAACAACCCTGGGAGGAAGTTGCTATTATGATCTCCATTTTACAGTTCGTGGAACTGAGTCAAAGTCAGCTGCCGATGGTTACAGAGCTGCTAAGTGTCTGAATCAGGATTTGAACTCAGGGCTTTCTGACTGTAGGCCCCGGTGTTCTATCTATTCCTCCACTAGCTGCCTCATCATCGGTAGAGGGAGGCTCCTCACCTGAGTCAGCCAGGTAATATCAGAGATAATATCAGAGATACTATCATAAAACATATATAGGGTATCCCAAAAATCTTCGCTATTAAAGCTTAAAACTACGTTAAGATTTTGGGCACACACATATTTAAATACACTTATATGTAAATACACAATATACACACAATATTTATATGCATACGTATACATGCACTCACATACACATTTCCAGTTTTGATATGAATACTTGAAAGGTTTTAAAGAAACAGATTGAACAACAGGCCTCTTCACATGCCCCACCAAAAGACAAATGAAGGTTGTTTGAAAAGCACTTTACATATATTATCGCATGGGATCAAAATCTGGTCAGCAATGATTGGGTTATTTTGTTACTCATTTCTCCACATATTTACTCTTTCTCTTAGTACATATATGACAATAACATTGACGCTTTCCTGAGCTCTAAAAACCACAGGTCACCGCCATTTGGGGGGAACATAATTCTGTATTATTAAGGATGCAGGTTTTCAAAGCACAATACAGACTCAGCTTTCTTCATGGCCTGACTCCCCTTCCTACAATGCCCTGTTTCTCTACCTCTTTCATTTAGCAATCCCAGGTCCTTTTTAAGATTACTTCATACGCTTACTACTGAAAGTTTTACCTGATGGTTCTAGGCACACCCTCTCCTTTTCCTAATCATCCTGTCTTTACTTTTTGGATTTCATGGGGTAACTCTAGGGATAGCCTCCCTGGAGAGTATAAGTTCCTTGAATGAAGGTCTTGTTTATTCCCCCGCACCCCATTTTTGTACCTTCCCAGATCTTTAGATTCAGCCCTGTTCTCTCTTCTAGGTTCTTGTGCCCCAAACTCCCTATCTCCAAGTGGATGTCTCACAGGCATCTCAAAATCTCATCACTACTCCTAGACTCTCAAGACCTCCCTTCTTCCCAATTTCCTTATTTCCTTTGAGGGAACTGCCATCCTTCTACTCAGCCAGGCTCAGAATCTTTGGGTCATTCTGAATTTCTCACTCTAGTAAATTTTGCCTCTGACATTTACTCACAGTGCATTGTTGCTGTTGATCGGTTGTTTCAGTCAAGTTCACCTGTTTGTGACCCCATTTGGAATTTTCTTGCAAAGATACTAGAGTGGTTTGCTATGCCCTTCACCAGCTCATTTTACAGAGGAGGAAACTGAGACAGAGTAAGTGTCACACAGCTAGTAAGTGTCTGAGGCCAGATTTGAACTTGGGTCCTCCTGATTCCAGGTCTGGCCCCTCCCTTCTTAAATAATGATCAATCCATCTTTTTAGGAATAAGTCGAAGTCCCCCTTGACCTACAGCAATCATAATAGAAGGTATCTCAAAAGTAACTTAGTTTAATTCAATTTTTCCAAAACTGTGTAATAATAATGTAGACATCTTAAAATCCTTTTGAAATAAGAGCATTTGTTAAAAGTTCGTTGAGTGAGTGAGTGACTCCTACAGAATTCATAACAAGGTTCACTCTGAGTGAGATGAGGCATCTGCCAGGGTTGCCTACCCAGGGTGGAGGGTAGGGTCCACATACTAATGGTAACTTCCACCTCAGTGGCCTACATCAAGACAGTTGCCATTTATAGTGCTATTTTGGCCGGCAAGAGCTGGCTTCATTTTCTAGCCTTCTGAGGGGCACATGACGAGAAAAGTTTTAAAAGCCTCCAGATAAGGAGTCCCAGAAGGGAAGCAGGGCTGAGGCCACTTATTTGTACTCTTTCTTGAGCCATCTTCTGTGATTCCCAGTTTTAGACATCTCCTAGACCTAGCCCCTAAGAAAGGCATCTGGTGGCAATTCACCCTATCACTTGGACTAGACTCTGGTTTGTTCTGTCCCAGACCCAGGGCCTAAGGCTCACTTAGCTTGCAAGGTCACAGATAATTTCTGTTGGATTAAAACTGAAAGGCCTTAATTGGAAACCTCATCTGGTTTTGTTCACATTTCGGTCTCACTCTTTGATATTCTCATATCATACCCTTCAGAAAGAAATCGATTGTCAAATCAGAGGTCAGCGTTTTCCTTTTCTAATATTACACTTGGGTTTTTTGACTATCTTCCATTGCTTCCCAGGGAAAAATAGAGAACTCAATAGAAAAGTTCATTTTGGCATATCTTCCATGAAGGCAGAGTGACAACATGACGTAGTCTTTGAATTGGAGCCTTTCTTGGTTTTTAAGGATGTTTAAAATTTTGTTCAAATCTATAACTGATGACTAACTTTGTGTTAGTGAAGGACTCACACTCAAAAACCTTATTAGACTCCCCTCCTTCCTTCCTCCCTTCCTTCCTTCCTTCCTTCTTCCTTTCCTTCCTTCCTTCCTCCCTTCCTTCCTTCCTTCCTTCTTCCTTCCTCTCTTTCTATCCTTTCTTTCAGTATTTTTTCTGGTGGGTAGGAAACAGTTAAACCTCTGTGTTCATTAAATTACTTAAAATTTTAGTCAATAAAGTGAAACACCAGCTTATTGGGTTATAGTATCATAGGACTAGAGCTTTAAGGAACCCAGAGCTGTAAGGGACTCCATTTTCCCTCATACTCTATTTGGGGAAACTGAGACTCAGGAAGATTAAATTTCTTAGGATCATAGGATCATAAATCTAGAGTGGGCAGGGACCCCAGAAGCAACCTAGTCCAACTCCCCTCCCCTGCCCCCACAAAATTTTACAGCTGGAGAAACAAAAGCCGAGGGGAGGTTAAGCCATGTTCCCTAAGAGAATCAAGTAAGTCTCTGAGGCCAGACTTGAACCAACATCTTTCGAATCTAGGGTCAATGTTCTTGTTTGTCTTGGTTGGTGGGGAAGGAATGAACCAGTCTGAACAGCAAGCGAAGACAAGAAGTAGAGTGTGGGTATTTGGGAATAGAATTTTGAATTAAATCCTGGGGTTGGTGACGGATATTGCTCTTTGCTGGCAAGGAATGAAGCTTCAAACTGATTATAGAGTTTTTAATTTTAGTCAGGGGAATTTGGATTCATCTACCCATCCTAATTCAGATTAGTGTAAGCCTGAGGTCTAATCTCCATTGCCAAGAGACTTTATCCTGTCTTTCTCCAGCCTTCCACCCTATCACCAGCATGGTTTCATCTTGTTCACCAGTTAGGAAGAGTGCACTTTAAACAATCTTTGCATCGGCACCCCCATTTCTAAAGTGTATTTGCCCTGTTATACATAGTAATCTTTCAGCAATTCAGGAATAAATCATTGTTAAGCAGGTTTTTTTTTCTTCTGCCAACACGAGCTCAGAATTGCCAGTGTTGCTAGAGGCTGATGCAAAAGGGGGCTCTCCATCCTTTGTGAATTTCCCGCTGGAGAGGTAGAGTCTCTTAAGAACCAAAGAGCTTTTCTCCAAGCAAAATTTCATTGGTTCTCTTTGTTACAAGCATTGTGATATTTCTTGTAGGCAAGCAGTGTGGGGCACGCTTGGGATTTGTGAGCAGCAGAAAAGAAGGATTTCTTTCTTTCTGTCTTTCTTTTTTGCCTCCTTTGCTACTTGTGGATGGCTTTGTGTCCTCTTTATGTAGTGTGCTCACAACCATTCTCCAAATTTTGGAAGAAGCACAAAGTAGAACAAAACATAAAAGTGCAATGTACAAATAAATGCCAAGATCAAAATAGGCGCAAACAAGTGGGAAAGGAAACCAATGCTTTTGGCTATTGGTCAAACAAGGAATTAAAAATGCACTCCTTTCCTCTTCTGTCATAAGGATTTGCACACCATTTCTGGCTCTCCCCTCTGCCCTCCCTTGTCTCAGAAAAAGGCAATAGAAATGAGAGCACCGGAGGAGTGCCATAAGCACCGTCCCTGAGTTCCCAGAGTTATTTTAGAAGGGTCTTGTCACCCTTGACAGAGGCAACATGGGCTAGCAGGGTTGTCCTCGCAGCTCTCTTTAACCTATCCCCCTCCTACCTGGCCAGTCTTCTTATGCCTTAGTCCCTAGTTTATATTCTGATCCAGGGACATGGGACTCCAGACTATTTCACCAACAAGACCCTTCGCTCTTCGCTCCCAATATTCTCTTTGGCCATTCTGCCATGCCCAGGATGGTCTCCCTCCTCTTCTCTGATTACTGACCTCCCTGGCTTCCTTTAAGACCCTCCAAATCCCACTTTCTACAGGAAGTGTACCCTAACCCTTCTTAATTGTAATGGCTTCCCTTATTAATTATTTCCTATTATTAATATATCTATATACCTCTCTCTCTATATATATGTATGTATGTCTGCCTATTTGTTGGTCCATTCTGTCTGTCTGTCTATCAATCCATATGTCTATCTTTTGTCTATATCATCTATCTATCTGGCTGGCTATCTACATTTGTCTATATCATCTCTCTCTCTATCTACATTTGTCTATATCATATCTCTATCTATCTATCTATTTATCCATCTGTTTATGTGTGTATGTGTCTGTCTTTGTATTTATTTGTTTGTATGTTGTATTCCTCATTAGACTGTAAGTTCCTTGTGGAGCTTTTGTCTCTTTGTATCTTCAGGGGTTAGCACGATGCCTGGCACATAACTGTGCTTAATGAATCTTTATTGATTGATATTCCTCGGTGTCAGGAAAACTTGGGTTTGGCCTCTACTTCTGTTACTAGCTCTTTGACCCTGGGCAAGTCACTTCTCTGATTTTCAGTTTTCTCATCTGCAAAACAGGGTGGGGTTGGGGTAGGAAAAGCCTGGAGTAGGGATAAGGATAGAAAATGGAGCTGTTATTCATTGACACATAGAAGGAACTAGCAGGTGAGAAACTGAGAGTCAGCACCTTCTCTGAAACTTGTAGTCCTGGAGAGTTGCCTAGAGGCCTGGTAATTTCAGTGAATTATTCAGAAAGTAAATAACACACCCAGTATGTGTTAGGGTAAGGACTTGAACTCAGGTCTTCCTGGCTCCAAGGCCTGTAGTACCCACTGCAGAAAAGTTGTTGCATGGTTCCAATGAGATTCTCAGAGATAAGTGCTTTGAAATCTTTAAAGTTTTACATATATTTCAGGTTATTATTTGCTAGTTGTACAGAGACTTGTAGGGAAAAGTCATTTCTATAATGGCCAGGCTGTTTGGATGGTATTTCTTGCCTCTGGCTCAGGCAAGTGGCAAGATGGGAATAGAGTAAGGGTCATTTGACACTTTTTCCATTCTGTTGCTATACGTAGGCATGTCATGGTTCTTATCCCAGAAATGCGTAGCTGAACCTATATTTGATAGCATCTTCAGGGACTTCTGTGAAATCATGCTTACCTAAGATAATGAATTTAAGGCTGGAATAGGAAGTGACCCCTCCCCACTCAAGTCACTCAGATAATTAATCTTTGGCTTAGAATTTGAAACCAACTCTCTGAATTATAAACCCTTTTTGCCTGCAAATTCATGTAATACTTTTAGAAAGCATTTCTATGTAACAAATGATAATTTCTGAGTTCCTGTTATTCATCTAAGAGATACTATGGTGTAGGGTACAAACACCAATGCAGTCATTTTCTGGGTGTTTGAGTGTGGGCAAATCACCTTACCTTTCTCGGGCCTCGGTTGTCCAATCTACAAAATGGGGATGATAGCTAATATTTCTAGTATCTACCCGTCAGGATTTTTGCACGTTGAAAATGAGACATTACATTTAAGACACTTTCCAAACCTGAAACGGCTAGGTAGACGTTGGTTCTTAGTGGCTGGGCATATGCTGGATTGATCAGTGAAGCAGGGATGGCTGTTTTCCCCAGTGAATCAGCCACACTGTATTGTATTTCAAGTCATAGTTCAGCTGGGCCCTTGTTATCTGTCTAAGATTAATCTTTTAGAGAGGGCAGTGGAGTTCTCTTATTTCACTTGCTGTGGACAAGGATTGTTTTTTTTTTTTTCTTCTTCTTTTTTTTCTTTTTTACACTCAAGCTCCTTCGAGGCCGTTGGACATTGGAGGGTTATTCACTGGTGCTCTGAGCACTGAGACCCTATGTCTTTGGGCACTGATTAGTGACACTTTAATCAAGTCATTTGAAGTCCAGTGGACTGAATTTTCTAAGGTTTCTAACAGTTTGGGATGTTTCTATGGTCACCGGAAAGCCAGGGCATTGAGGCCTAGAAGCAATCTTTTAAATGCAAATCTTGGAAGAGTCAGTGTGTGATTCTGGGGACTTGACTTCTTTGAGGTTTTGGAGAAAACTAAACAAGCCACTGCCAGATTTTCTTCTTTCAGGGGCTCTGGGCAGGCAGCAGAGGGAGCTGAGAAGTGGAAGAACTAACCCAAGGCCTGGGCGTCTCGACAAAGATGGAGAAAGCCTTGAACTTTTCAGTGGTCTTCCAGAGGAGTCAGGGAAGAGAACAAACAGGCCCTCTCCCCTTCCACCTGATTAACTACTAAGACAGATCACATACTTTTGAGTGACAAACTTTTTAGGATTCCCTGAATTATTTATTATTTTCGAAGGTCTTAGAGGGAAAGTATGTCTAATCGGTGATAATTAAATCATTCACGGTGAACTCACATTGGAGGAATTAACGTGTTTTGTATTGGATTCTGCCCTGAGTGAACATTGACAACACATGAGAATGGAGAGGATGAAAAATTACAGCCCTTCTTTAGTTCACAAGGCGCTGCAGAGGCCGACCATTGACTTGATTTCATGGGAAGAGTGACTTTGGCCTGCTCGCATATTCAGTGACTGAACACCCCAGTATTGACAGCTGTGGTTTGGGGAGGGGAGCCGGCAGCAGCATCGTGCCATGGTTTGTTGAGAAAAAACAAGGGGAAATTTAAAACAAAGCTCTGAATGGAAGGGAAACAGTGGGCCTTGTGTCCCAGACCAACTGGCTAGTCCTCTTTGGGGCTTCATGAAAGTGTTCCCCTTTGCACTGAATGAGGGTGAAGACTGGGGTAGGAGAAATATTTAAGTTATAATTAAGTGACTCGTGTGTGAAAGTATTTACCCTCTTTGAAAGAAAATAAAGTGAGGACAAAAACACTTCACCAATGGCACAGGAGAGTCAGAGCCAGGAGAGAGGCTGCTCCGTCCGTCTCCAAGGGCCTTACAGAAACACTTGAAATTCAGGTTTGGTTTTCACAAATGAAATGGCTTTATTCTTGTAGTGTGGGATTCTTGGGGACTTTGTTTCTGAAGTCATAGTTTCAGCCATTTGTGGGTTCACCTATGTCTTTAATTATTTTGATACACGTGAAAAAAGTTGATAAATATTTCAGGTTCAGGTGCTGTGAACTTAAAAAGCATGTTGCTTAGAAAGTCTCCATTGTACTCACCATGTGATAAGAGTTGCTGTTAGAGCAGCCTTTTCTGGTGTGCCAGGGGCCAGACCTTGAGCTCTAGAAGGGGAGTCTCTTATTTCATCTTTAAATCTCCTTCTGTCTATGCCTAGCACAATGTTCTACATACAGTAAGCAGCTAATGTATGTTTATTCAATAAATGAACAAATATCATAGTTTTCCCTGTAGTTATTCAGCCTTTTAATCTATCTCTATTTATGTATCTCTCTATGTATCTATGTGCCTAGCTAGGTATCTATCTATGCATGTATGTATGTGTATTTCTACCAACTATCTGTCTAGCTCTGTATGTATATAGAGCTGTCTGTAGGCCTACATATGCATACATCTATATGTTTCTTTGTCTCCTTCAATCTGTATCTCTCCTGTCTCTGTTTTAATTCTAGAAAGTATATGAGAGTGAGATGTTTTCAAAGGTAGTGTAGTTGGGCAAAAGAAAAGGTTGGAATGGCAGATTCATGGTCATTCTTCGCACTGAAATAACTGAAAAGAGAACAAAACCCTTTATCCAGATTTGTTTCGGGATTTCTGGTAAAAGAAGCTCACACCAGCAAATTGAGTGATTTAAAAATATATGACTGACAAATATCTAGGCTGATTTCTCTTCTTGGAAACTCCTGAATTTTACCAAACTGAACCATATTTTCATATCCAGTGAGTTATAATCTGCTAGCCTGGCATCTCTCCACAAATGGCATCTATTTAGGTAAAAGTGTTTTCCTCAGGTTAGAAGACGTAGCATGGCTTCCATTGAAAACATAAAAGAACATTTGCTCTGGTCCTCCTTTTATGACTTCCTGCATTTAACACAGAATCAGTTGGTAGGTGTTTAATTTCTCTGTTTTGTCCCTTTTCTTTGTCCCTTTTCCTACATGGTTGCTCTGACATGCTATGGCCCCTCTGGCACAGAGCTCCCTAAGCCTATGCTTGTGTCCCTAAGGTAGAACAAGACTGACATGCTGTTGATTGTTGAGAGAGGCAGCACTGTATGATGGGATTCAAATCCCACATCAAATATTTACTAGCAGCATAATCAACAGCAAGAAACAACCTCTCTAAATCTCAGGTCCTAATTCATCAATCGGGGAGCCCAGAATTTGGAGGACTGTCCTCAGTAGGTTGTCCTGAGGTCCAAATGAGATAATGAATTTACGGTATTCTGCACACTTAAAAGCACTATGTAAGTGGATGTTATTATTAGTAAGTGCATTCAATAGGGACTCACACATTTCAGATGTTGGATTTGTCACTGGAAAAGAAGAAGATGGTTGAGAGAGCCCCAGATTCGTAGAGAGGAAACACCCAGTTTGAATACTCCTTCAGCTATTTATCAGCTGTGTGACTCTACATGAAAGCTGAGATTAAGTTTGATTAATATCCATGCTCAGCCTTTTAAATGACCTCCTAACCTTGTAGACTTGATCATCATACCCCCTCATACTGCAGTTAGAGGATTCCCTTTGCAGCTGTAAAGAGCTAACAGAAGACATTATGCTATTAGCACAGGCCATTGATATTGGCTTGGCAGCATGGTGTGATATATAGAAAGCTGGACTTGGAATAAGAAGACCTTACATACTAAGTAGCTATGAGTTAGTTATTCAGTCAATCACATTTATTCTATTCCTACTATATAGTAACTTAAAGTCTTCAAGCCTCAGTTTCCTCATCAGCAAAATTGGGATAGCTTGAGAAAGTGTAGGTAAATCATTTTTACAAACCTATGTACTTTTTGTTGTGGTCTTTACACTATGTTTTGTATAATTAATGTTCACAGCCAATTATAACTAGAGGTGCTACAGATGGAAAATAAGAATGAGGTCACAAGGTACTTAAATATGTTTATGAAAGAAGTCTTAAGCCAGGCCTGTGCAACCTGTAACCCATGGATATTTTTCGTGGGCCACCCAAAATCCTTTGGCAAGGCTGCAGGTTGTGCAGGTTTGTTTTAAACTATGTTCAAAACGCCTTAGAAACCAAGGACTGAGACAGAATATGGTGTTGCTGGATGGTGGATCCAGATGTTTCCAGATTATCCCTCCTAATTCAGACATTATTCATGATAGTATTAGTGGTAATTTTTAGAAAATCAATAAAAGTAATATTGAATATATGGCACCTATCATATTTCACAAATATCAACTACTCTATTTTCAAGGATGTCAGGAATTTAACTGTACTGAAATATACTTAAGATTTTATGTAGAAAACTATTAGTTTTGTTTTAAGGAACAGCTTTTCTATGCATTAATGAAAAACTTCTTTTTGTAAGAAACACTAAATATTACTATGTTTCTATCGTAGCAAAGGTAACCAAAATTATTTAAAAATATTATATTAAACATAATAAAAATATTCCAATATATCCGAGTAAGAAAGTTCTAGTAGATAAGGAGCTTGGAGGGAAAAAATGTGAAGTTATTACAATAAAAACCCTTTAGCATGAAAATTTAAGATGCTTTAGAAACTCAGATACTGACAAATTTAATTGGTCTTCCATAATGCTGACTTTGTGATGATGACTTGCAATTACCAGGCAGTCTGTGTTTCACCTAAGAATCTGTTTATCCAAAGTATTTCTTTCTTCACCAACTCTTCAGTTGGCAGACAGCATATGATACTTCTGAAATATTATGTGCATTTTACAAAATGATGGATAATTCCAAACTCCATCTTTTTTGTTCTTTGTTTTCCTTTCCACTCTACCCTTTCTTCTCAGAAGTGCAAAGGAGGTTAATACGTCTTAATTCCAGGAATTCACATTTAAAAAGATATTTGGAAACAAATTAGTTCCTTGTATATGTGGTTATGACACTTTTGTTCCTTTTCTTCATCTTGGTCCCCAAGGTTTGAAGCTTCCCCCTACTCCTCTCACTCCCCTCCCCTGCAATCCCTGCAATCAAACGTCAACGGAAAGATGGCAAGAAAACAGGAGAGGAACAGATTTTGGTCTTTTCTGTTTGAAACTCTATTTTCTGAGTCCAGAGCTGTGGCCTCATTTACTTAGATGACCTTTCAAAAATCCTGTTACTTATGTTGAATATATATTCCTTTTTCCCCCTCTAGCTCAATGACTGAGTTTCTTGTATGAACAGAATGAATCCAGTTTGGTCTTTGTGGAGCATGAAAGGCGAGGAAGGAAGTGTGTGTTGTATAGGCAATGTTTCGAGCTGGTCATTTTTGCTTTTGTTTACTGTGTTTCTCATTCCAGCCGAATGTTCCTATCTATAACAGGCTTTAGAGGAGCACCTTTGTCCACAGTGCTGGCCTCCAGGAAGGCTTGGATACTTACAAGTTGGTAGAATTGGGTACTGGCTGTCATCCATTGGAAAACCCAGTAAGCTTACAGAACTCCTGCTGGTTTCCTTGAAAGTTCTCTGTCCTCAAACTCCCCAGTGGGCCATTTAATCTTACTGGGGACAGAGACCGAGCACAAAGATGACTGTGGCGTCTATTCATCTTTCTGGGTTATGTAGACCACGATTTTGGAAGAGGAATGTCTGACCCTTGATCCGTGGTCGTTCATCATACATCCCGTTCTGACCATTGGAATGATGTACTGCTGGAATGCAGACTGTTATTGGATGTGAGGGCCTGGGATGGGGAGTGAGGTTTTGGGAGGAGAATCCTTGTTGCTGAAGCTGACACCATTTGGCAGATCATCTTAGCCAGCTCCCAGTGGGCTGGAATGAGATCCCTGGGCTATTTCTTATTTGTTGGGCCCAAATCATCCTTGGGTTTTCAGCTTCTAGATTATACTGTGATTTTATTTAATTATCCTCCATTTGGGTCCAGGGCTTATATTAAGCTTTATAATTTGTGTGTGCATGTATGCGTGTGTGCGTGTGTGTGTGTGTGTGTGTTTGTGTTGAGGTGACCTTGGGAAAAACTTGAGGATTAAATTTTGTTTAAATACTGAGTTCTGTATACTAATTAGGAGTGAGAATATAAATTTGGAATGTCTGAACTAACAAAGATACTTACATTGCCTTTTATTTTGCTTTTTTCTATTTGTATCCAAGGAAGCACTTGGTCGTTCAGTAAGTCAAGCTTTTATTAAATGTCTACTGTGTGCCAGGCACTGTGCTAAATACTGGAATTTGAGAGGTTCTTTCTGTCTCTCTCTAAATTAGTCTCTCTTGCTCTCCTCACATTCACTTCTGAATTCATCTTTAATTTATCTTCTCTGGGGCATAGTTTCTTCATCTACAAAACATGAGGAGTTGGACTGAATGCGGATTGCTGGTGCAGTGAAGGAATAATGAACGTGGAATCAGGCAGCCTTGGGCTCAAATCCTGCTTTGGACACTTAGTAGCTGTGTTACTCTGAGAAAGTCCCTTAACTTCTCACATCTTCATCTCTGAAATTAGGAAGCTGGATTTGATGACCTTATGGGTCACTTTCACCCCCAAATCAAGTCTGATCATTTAGTTTTCTTCTAGTTTCAATTCTATTGATCCTATGGCTGGTGAAGCATCCCTTATAACAAAGAACAGAAGAAGAGAGTTAAAAAAATGACAACTATGTACCAAGTATGACATTATCTTCAGGGTAGGGAGGTGTTTTTATTATAAAAAGATATTGGTCAACTATTTTGTCCTGGTCCTGATTCAAAAGTGTCCTGTGTTCTGACATGATAAAACATACTCGTGGTTAGTTTTGTTTGCATATGCTTCATTGAAACGTGCACTCATTCCCCAAACCCCCATGCCACTCCCTGGACACACACACACACACCCACACACCCAGCCACCTACCCACACAGACACACAGACACACAGACACACACACAGAAGTAACGAGCCTCTAGGTCACTCTAAAAAGCCCAACCCCTACACTGTCTCCCAAGCCACAGATGAGTGGGATCGGGTATAGGAAGTGGGAATTGGCTTGCTTTACAGTGATTTTTATTAGAAGTGGGGGACCCACCCTGTGAGTTAAGGGGGATATTCTATGCGTTAAATGAAGTCTCTAGGCAAAAGGTCACTTGCTAAAGGCATTCGGTTTGAGCTTGGGTTGGCCACTTGCATTCAGATGGTTCAGTAGAACGAATATTGTCTCTGAGGTCAGAGAACCTGGGTTCAAATTCTGCTTCTGGCACATTCTTCCTGAGTGACCTCAGGCAATCTTTTAATCTGGAACTCAGTTACTCCAACTGTAAAATCAAGGCCTAGATGGGCTTGCAGCTCCCTTCCTGTTCTGAATCCATGATCCCCATTGACTGTTTTCTCTATTTTGGGGGATTAAGATCAGGGAATATTCCCAGGCCTGAGGAACCTGTAAATCATTACCTAACAAATGTTAATGTTTACTGGTAATAGGGAACCACTCCCTACTACCTAGTTTAGTCTGACACATTCCATGAGGTTGGGTCAAGTCAAGTCAACAAGCATTTATTTAACACCTACTATGTACTGTGTTGGCACATATTAAGTGCTTAATAAATGTTCATTTCCTTCTTTCCTTCCTACTATGTGTCAGATACTGTGTTAGGTACACAGTGATAGAAAGATAAGCAAAACCAACAAACCAAAGTTACCTCCTCTCAAGCAGCTGTTGGTCTAATCAGGGGAGACAATGTGAAAACAGCTATGTCCACATAAGGAAGGCACCAGCATGAAGGGGTATCTAGGAAGAATTCTTATAGAAGGTGAAATTTTAGCTGGACCTTGAAGGATTGCAAGGAAGCCAGGAGGTGGAAATGAAGAGAGAGAGAATTCCAGGCATGGAATTCCAAAGCACTTGCTTTGGTCTTGCTCATCTACATATTGTCAGAGAAGACGGAATCTCCAACAACATTGGGTCATAGACTCACAGATCTAGGAAGGGGCCATAGAAGCCATGAAACCCAACCCTCCTGCTTTTATAGATAAGAAAACTGAGGGCCAGAAAGGTTGAGTGATTTGATGAGGGTGGCCCAGCTAATGTCTGAGGCAGGATTTGATTGCTTAACTGCCTTCTTCCTATAAGGCTGTATCAGTGAGTGATCGGAGAACAAGTTCCATCTTCAATTTCCCTCAAAATTGCTCAAAATTGGGCACACGGAATCTGGCCTGATGTTGGGAAATGGTACTAAACAGTTACAAGATCCTTGCTGTCTGTTTATGAGGGGAAAGTAAGAGCCCCAACTCATCATGGTATTTCTAGTACCATGATATTTTAAATACTTATTTCATGATATATAATATCCTATATCGAGAAATAAACATAAGCCTTGATATAAAAGCATGAGGTCTCTTTATATTTTGGCAACTAAAAATGCATTCGGAGAATCAGTGATACTGGTTTCCATTTGGGTAGTACTCTAAGTTTATAAACATGTCCAGCTCATAAATCTACAGCTCCAAGGGGTCTCCAGAAGACACCTAATTTCTCTTTCCCCCGATTTATATACGGGGAGACTAAGGCCCAGAGAGGCAGACTATCTGGCCAAATCACACTGGCACTAGGTAGCAGGGGCAGATTTTGAACCCATCTTATCTAGATGTCAAATCTAGGGCTTCTTCAATTATTAAATGTGATCATATTTCATTAATTTCATTCAATTCTCACAACTCTATTAGGCAGGGGCTTATCGTTTTGCTTTTCAGAGATCCAGTTTGATGGCAGTTTGTTTTTTCACTTATTTATATTAAAGTATAAAAATTCATGAGAGCATTGACTAGAGGGCCAGCCTTGAAATCAGGGAGATCTATGTTCAAATCTTGCCCCTGATATATTCTGTGCTATTGTGAACAGGCCATCTCAGTGTTCCAGGTGTCTTAGGACTGTAAGTTACAATCCAGTTGCTGATATTTCTTTATTATTGGAATGAGTTCCCACACCTTTTCCCACATTGATGAAATCAGGGATCTAGACTAAATTAAAAAGAAAAACAAATAGCGATTTTAGTAATCCAATACATTCTGCATCAAACACTGATATTATCTGAAGCACTTTGAGTCTGTGATGTTATTCAAGAGTATATAATTTTTTACATTAAATTTTAATTTTAAATGTCTATACATTGAGTTAAATGAAAAGGGGGAATTGAGGAGGCCTGTCTTTCAACTATATCCTAAAGTAACTATCTAGCTGGCTTAGGTTTGTATCAGCATAGGTTTGGTCTTTTTTGAGTGTCCTAATTAATTTCGATGTTGGCCTACGATATAGTTCCTTAAAATGCCTTATTACTGGTAAACATCCACTATGTTGTTTCACCATTTCAGTGGTTGTAAATATGATTATTTACATTGCTAGATCATATTGACTTCCCCAAACATGGAGTTTTAATTGTCAAAGAAATAATGTGGCATTTTGATGGACTCTCCAAGCATGTGGAGGCTTGGTCCCAGCCCTGGTCTGGGATTTTGCTCAAGTCTCCTACGTGTCTAATGTCATGAGTCAGATGAGTTTTTCTGAGAGCACCATGAATATATGAGCCTCAGCATAAAGCCCATGACTGTATCTGGGCAAGTGATCTTATTTTTTACTTCCAGGTTAGTGCCAAGATGAAGTTTATCCCAGCACTGTAGGATTATGGAGTTCTAACAATAGCTAGTCTTAATATAGAACTTTAAAGTTTATAAAGTTCTTTAGAAATATCTCATTTGATCATCACAAACAACCCTGAGAGGTAGGTGCTATTATTTAATTATTAATATGAAAATCCCCATTTTACAAATAAGGAAAGGGAAGCAGACCCAGGGCCATACAATTAGCAAGGGTCTGACAGAGGATTCGAACTCAGGTCTTATTGCCTCTGGGTCCAATGCTCTATCTGCAGCATCACCTAGCTGCCTAAGTGGGAAGCAGATCCAGGGCCATACAATTAGCAAGGGTCTGACAGAGGATTCGAACTCAGGTCTTATTGCCTCTGGGTCCAATGCTCTATCTGCAGCATCACCTAGCTGCCTAAGTGGTGAATTCTAGCAGACAGTCCAACTTGAAGGAGGTGCTACGGTTGAGGAAACTGAGGCTAGTGTCTTGCCAAATAAGGAAAAAATCTAGCATTTTCTCTTCCTCTAGTCCTCATTTTAAATAGGGCAAATAGAAGAAATTAATAATTGAACATTTATATTTGCAGTGCTATAACTTAAATGGTATTTCATTATTGGTTACAATTTTGGACTTAGATTGACAAAGAACGGCTCGATAATTCATGGATCAATACTTCAAAGTCTAGTGACTTCATCAGTGTCTAGACTCCTACTACCAACACAGGGCAGTATCCCTCTAGACCTTAGTAAATAGTCTTCATGAGCTGCTAACCCCAGAAGCATTCTTCACCCCGTCATCAATCTCTTGGCTGTAAGCATCCTTCAATACAGCAAAGGGGGTCCTTCAGTTTGCCTATGAATCATTACCTGGAACCCTTTCATGTTGTGAGTATCTATCACTGGGCTTGTCCTCTGCTGGCATGGTATTCAAGAGAACAGGGTAACCTTCCCACTCCTTGAAGCATTGGGCCATGGGTTTAGGGGAGGCTCTGAATAAAGTCTATCTTGCGTTCAATCTTTTACAGAGAGATGATCTTTAGTATGGGATAGCCACATTGGATTTGGATTCCTTTTTAGTCTAAATATTCTGGTTGGACTCTTGACCCAGCCAAAATCACTAGATAATTGCCACCTTTCCATCTTTTATTTTCTTTTATGGTATAGACGTAAATCTCTGAGCGTTCCATGAAATTGGAATCATTAGGGTAAAGTCATGTCAACCTAACCATAATTTTGCAGATAAAATCAGGATAGTCTCTTTTGTTCCTCCTCACTGCTGTGCTTGAATTATCTGCCTATAGGGGAAAATTAGTTCAAGGATGTGAATTTTATAGATTATTTGTCATTAGAGTTACTTGAGATTGGCAGTACGGTGATGAGATTTCCAGCCACAACAGCTCTGTAGACCATCTGCTGGGTTGTGCAGGGGTCATGAGCTGTGGCAGTGGAGGGGGGCGGGGCTACACCAAGGAAATCACAGATGCTAGAGGGATGGAAAAAATTGTTTGAATATTCTGTTCTGGTACAATTGGTACAATCTGGTACAAACCATCACTCTCTTCTTCCTCATGTCCTAAATCCCAATCAGTCACGTGCAAACTATTTATAATTAGTGACTTTTAGTCTGCTGGCAGGTGTTCATTTACTTAACTTTCACTGGTTTGCTGGGCTTTAATAATTTTATTGGACAAGAGAGGTAGAAGCCTTTCCAGGGGGAAAACTTATATCCACTAAAATAGGAATTAACTTTCTGAAATTTTGATGAAATTGTAAGCATTCTCAATGTGATATATATATATATATACATACATATATGCACATACTTACATGTACACATAAATTTTATTTTTATATACATTTTAATTTCTAAATATATACTTCTTTAAATATATCCTCTCCACTGAGGGCTATTCCTTGTAACAAAGAATAAAAGACACACACACACACAGACATACACACATACGCACACATACACACACACGCGCGCGCTTGCGCACAGAGAGAGAGACAGACGGACAGAGACAGAGACCGAGACAGAGACAGAGAGAGAGACAGAGAGAGAGAAGGAGAGACAGAGACAGAGAGCCAGAGAAAGAGAGAGAGATACAGAGACAGAGAGAGACACAGACAATAGAAAGACAGAGCCAGAGAGAACCAGAAAGTCAGAGAAGGGAGGGAGGAGAGAGAGAGAGAGAGAGAGAGAGAGAGAGAGAGAGAGAGAGAGAGAGAGAGAGAGAAACAAAGTAGTCCAGCCAAATAAGCAATATGTTAACCCATTCTAACATTACATTTAGTTTTGAAACACCCATAGACCTTTACCTCTTCAAAGAAGGGAGGGAACTATTTTTCTAGGGTCATGTTTGATCATTATCATTATATAGAATTAGTTTCCTTCTTTCTTTTGTTTTTCTCTCTATTTAAATTAAATTCATTCTTTATATTGTTTTCCTGGTTCTTCTTACTTCACTTTGTGTCATTTCACATAATCCTCCTCATACTTCTCTGGAGTCTTATAGTCATAATTTCCGATGATACTGTAATAATCTATTATATTCATGTTCAATGAATGTTTTATTTTATTTATAATTTTAAAAAAATGGAAATTTTGACTATTATGTTTTTAACCCAGGATGGTTCACTCCTCCTTAGGCAATCTGATGGTCAGCTGTTCCTAGGCTCACCAAATTAACACCTAACTTAGTCCAGACACCCAATCAGCTTAGCTCACTGCAGCTCAGAACTCCCAAGCTCAAAGATCTGCCACCTTCACATTCCTCAGGTAGTAGAGATCACTTGTGTAGGCTACCATGATTTGCTCATCAGTATTTCCTTGCCAAAATGGAAGAAGAGGATCGAAAGGCATTCTCAGAGTACACAATGAACAGATAAGCCTCTACAAAAACTTTTGGAATAATCAGATGTCACTTCACTGGGGAGGAGTAAAGGCTGATAGGAGCTACATGACATTGAATTTGTTGAATACAACTGAAAATGGTTAGCCTATGAAGTGGCCAAATTCCAAAAATGGAATGAAAAGGCCCTGCATGGGTGACATCTTCATGGGCTCAGCCAAGAATCTGTCAACAAATGAGAATCAAATAAATGGCTGAAGCATTTGGATTTGTTGTTGGAAATGATGGATTTTATGGTGGCAATTGAGGAGCACATCACTGCCTCTCGAAATTTTGTAAAGCTTCTCCTTAAGGAGCCTGGACTTGATCATCAGTATAGATTATGGAAGAATATGAGAGAAGCTGTAAAACACATCACTACAGGCTGTTAAAAAATGTGGAAAGATAAAAATGTGTCCCAGAACAAGTCTAAGCCCCTTCAGAAAAGATGAGAACGAGGTTACAGTAACGACAATATGGATAAGTATGATAATGTTAATAAGAATAGAGAAGTGGCAAAGGAGTACTCATCCCCCATAAAAAACAAAGGGCTTATTCAGGTGAATTATTTACAAAACTGGAGGGGTTGCCTGCACCACCAGAAATTACAGAAAAGTCATTGTTAAGAAGCTCAGGTTATTAGTTGATGCAGATTTTGCAAGCAAGCATTAGACACTGCAACATATCATTTTGGGTTGCCAAAATCTACCACCTACCCCCTACTTGATTGGACAGGACCTAGTAGCCAAAATTTTATACCAGAAACTATCTACCTTTTGTAAATGACTAGATGACAAATCTTTGTTTTGTGAATCCAAATCCCAATATATCCTCTAAATTTGACAAGTAGATGGCATTAGACCTGGAGCACTACGGCCAACAAAATGTTACATGAAACATTGAGCTAGAAAATCTTAAGACCCTTTTTGATATGTGTAATCATACATACTCTTAAACTCCAAACCACATAGGACAAAAAGATCTCATAATGCCTAGATCTAATAGAAGAAATCAGAACTGATTTCTGATATGATAGTGTGAACAGGATGAAGCATATACAATCCCCATTATCCTGTCTGCTGTTGCATTTATCTCAAAGATGCTTTTAGTAAGATTAGACAAGATTGCTTTACATCCCAACAGTTTTGTTCAATTGCAAAACAAAGAAACCATCCAAAAAACAAAACAGAAACAACTTATCACCACTCCCCCCACTGCAATTTTTAATGTCATCATATATCTATACAAAAAGTACAACTTGTCCCAGAATCTTTTCTATTTGAACTCCATCATATACCAAATGAGAAGTGTAAGAACTGACATTTGTGTAGGGCTTGCAGGGAACTTAACACATTATATCATGACTCTCATGATAAATCTCTAAGGAAGATACTAGAGTTATCATTCCCATTTTACAGAGAAGGAAACTGAGACACACAAGAGACAATGTGACTTGTGTGAGGCCACAGAACTCTTAAGAATCAGGGATGGTATTTGAACTCATCTTCCTGGCTCCATGTCTGGCACACTATCCAATGTGACATACAAATTCTTTGCCAACTTTGAAATACCAAAGAATGATTATTAATGATACTTACTGATTATATAATAATGATATGAATTATTATAGATATTATTTATATAATTATGATTATATAATAGTTATATTATTATAATATAATGATTATTCATTGTTACACATATTATTTATATAATTATGATTCCATAATCATGATTATACAATATTATATTCATTATTACAGATATTATTTATATAATTATGATTATCTAGTAATGTTTCTATAATATTATTAAAACATATTGTATAATAATGATTCTTCTTATTATTACTTGCAGTAGTAGTGGTCCAGTGGGTCACAGAATTTGCTTTCTTTCTGTATGTTACTGCTGTGTGCTGAATATAGACTGGTGTCAGGTTGGCCTCTTGGTTCGCAAGTTTGTCCTTGTCTGTCTCTCACCAAAGACATGGTAGAGTTCAAGGCCTTTTCTCTTGAAGCAGAATCCCTTGATTGACATCCTGATGTCCTCAGAGCAGCCAGCCTTCTGCCAGGAGCGCATTTGGCTTTCTGTCTGAAGCGGACCACAAACATTCTCTTTAGTGGGTTAAGTCAGACCCTGCAGTGCGGAGCGAGACAAGTGGCCTCTTGCTGTGTTTTTGATTTGCATGATTTCAGAAGGCGGAAGAGCAGCAGGCTCCACGTTCACAGGGGTTCCTCATGGTGGTCCTACCTTTGTGGAAATGAATAATAGTAGCAAAGCTCCTACTAGCTTTTCCTATTTCCAACCGGGCTTCTTCACTTCTAGGTCTTGAGAAGTGAAAAATCTTTCACAAGAAAATGGTGGCCTGGGTCATGAGAGTTTTACCTTTCTGGTCAAGTTATGGCAAATTTTTAACTATGATAGTGAGAATAGAAAAGTGCCAAGTTATCCAGAGGAAACATGCTATAGCAAATAGATTAATGACTTGTAGCCAGGAAGACATTTGTTCAAATCCTTGCTCAAACACTAACTGTGTGCCCCTGGGCAAGTCCCTTAACTCCTCCGTGTCTCAGGTTCCTCATCTATATAAGAAGTGAGTTGACTCCATGGATGTTGTCTCTTCTATGATCTTAAGAAAGGCAGTGATGTAGTGGCGAGAAAGCTGGCCTCAAAATCACGAAGTCCTGGGTTCAAGTGCTGCCTGTGGCACGGATTAAGTGTATGAAAAGGGCAAGTCACTTAACTTTTCAGTGCTGAAGGCAACTCTCTAAAATTATACATTGCAGAGAAAGTGTTGATCTGCATTTTTGTGATTCTTCAGTTGTTTTTCAGTCATGTACAGCTCTTCCTGACTTCATTTGGGGTTTTCTTGGCAAAGATACTAGAGTAGCTTGCCATTTCCCTCTCCAACTCATTTGATGAATGAGGAAACTGAGGTAAACAATGGTAAGTGACTTGTCCAGGGTCACACAGCTAGTAACTGTCTGAGGACTCAGGAAGAGGAGTCTTCCAGGATCCAGGCCTTGCATTCTGCAATATGCTGTCACCTAGCTAACTGCCTGAACTGCATTGGCACAGAGATTTTCCTCATTTGAGAGTTCACAATGCCACCAATCCCTATGCTATCATCCCCTTCAGAAGGTTTGCTATAGGAACGAAACTTGGCTTTGTACTATGATGCACTGTTGTGTTCTCAGGGAGTTTGGGCTTTTTTCTTTTGCCCATGACAAGTGATCCAACTGAAATCTAAAGCAAATACTTTTGGCATAGAACAGGTTTGCACCAATTTGAGGAGGTGTAATAATCAGGATCTAACCTTGAAGCCATGTGGATATATCATGCAACATTTCAGGACCTAGTTGAAAAAGTCCTGATTTTATATCTGGGATCCAACCCCGATTCTGTGACTCTTCTTGAGTAACCATGGGAAATTCAACCTTTATAACTTTCATTTACCTCACCTCTTATATGAAGGACAATTGGACTGGGTAATCTCTGGAATCCCTTCTCCTCTTGGTCTTATGATGTGTGTGTGTGTGTGTGTGTGTGTGTGTGTGTGTGTGTGTGTGTTTACACCTTCATAGTATTCAATTTGGGACCAAAAACAGACAATAGAGAAATGAGAAGCCATGGTGAGAGAATATTTTCTGTGGCCCAGACTACTCTTGGTTTCTTGCAGATATAGATTTTGCATTGTCCAGACAGTTTGGCAACTTGGTGGCAAGGTCAAGGAACTCCCTGTTAGCTGGACAATGTCAAAATTTGGCAAACTCAGCTGCTAGCAGGAGGAGACCATGCTCACTACGACTCCATGTTAATATTATCTGAAAGAATGAATGGACAAAATTAAAGATGACTCTGTAACAGACTATGCCCAGGATCATAGATAGAAAATTGAAAAGGGCCTCAGAGGTCATTGAAGCCAACTCCCTCATTTTATAGAGCTAAAGCCCAGACAGGTTGAGATTAAGTGACTTGCCCAGCATCATGTGGCTATATCTCTGTGATTTTGTCAGTGAGGAAACTGCCTCATTGGGTCATAAGGGAAAGAGGACCTGTCTTGGGTTCAAATCAAGGGTCTATTTCTTAACTATCTGTATTGCCACTTTCCACATGGAACCTCAACATATTTAGGGTTGGATGCTCCTAGAGAATTCCTCCTGCCACAGGTTTTAAGGTTTTCTCTAATGAGAGCCCAGCCCTTTTTTTTTCCTCTGCATTGTAGATGGGGTTTGAGTCAGACAAAGAAAGGCTGACCTGTTGAACGCTGGTTTTTATCACACAGATCTGTTCACAGCTCAGTTTGGCAAAGGGCACCGACCCCCTCCAAGGGGAGCTGCCATTCACTTGGACATTGTTTAGCATTGCCGCAAAGGCTCTCTGAGAGAACCTAGACAGTGCTTGTTAAATAAACTCAGTGAAAGAGTGGGCCAAGATTAGGGTCCTTCTTCCCTCCAACATTCATGAAAACAACAGTGACCTGGCTTCACGTGGCTCTAGACATGAGATGATTTCCTTTCATCCTCCAATGCTAGTTTCTTTTGAAGTCATTTATTCTTTAAACATATTAAATACCAAAGAAGTGTTTTTCAAAGTAGATTGTGAGGCAAGGCTACTATTATGAGGGTGTATTTAGGGGGAACAAAAAGGAAATGAAGTTTTAGTGGGAGCTAAGCCTTTTTGGCTTTGATTCCAGCCCTTAATCTGGAACTGAATTCTCAAAATCATTGGCCAACTTGTAACAGTCTTTCTCCCGTGGCAAACAGGATCTCCCGCTTCTATAGTCCTTGGTCCTTTACAGAGTATTTTGTTTATAACAACCCTATAGGTGGGTCATTGGTTCTAATACCCATTTACAGATAAGGAAACTGGCTGGGAGTAGTGAAATGATGAGTTTGACACTGCAGAGACTAAAGACAGGAACCCAGAATCAAACCCACATCTCTCCCTGGACCAACCCAGTGTTCTTGTCCTGACCCCATGCTTACATGCATTATGCTTAACTTCTTTCAAAGCACAGCTCATGATTTGCCTCCCAGAGAGGTTCAATCTTAATCCCTCTCCTATTAATTTGTATGGGCAGTTAGGTGATGCAGGGGTTAGAGTGCCAGGCCTGGAGTCAAGAAGACTCATGTCCTAAGCTCAAATCTGGCCTCAGACAATTACTAGCTATGTGACTCTGGGCAAGTCACTGTACTATCAATTAAGTTGGGACTTTTTTTACTGTTTTAGAATGATAAATTAATTAAGTGACTTTGATTGACCCTTACTAGCTACAAAGCCCCAGGCCCAAACCCCTACCTACTAGGTGCTAAGCCTATGTGGGTGTGAAGCCCTCAGAGTCCTAAGGGTAGTTACTAAAACCAGAGCCAATAGTAGGAACCCAAGTTCTGGTGGCTCAGATGACATTTGATGATGGCTAAAGGGTGTATAAAAAGAGAGAATAGAGCTATTTGCTAAGGCTCTCACTCCTGGAGGCATAGAACTCTGGGCAGCCTAAGAGCCTCCTGGCTCTCCTATGTGTTGATGGTTTCTTGGTAACTATGAATTGCATTTGGTCTGTTTATAATGTATGTTTGTAATTTATTTGTATTTGCTCTGAAGTTCAGGGTGCTGGCTTTCCCCCCTAAACTAAGTGAATGATGTTTGTATGTTGGATTGAAATAAGATTATTAATCCTCTAATGTTACTTTCGTTAGTAAAGCAGATCAAAAGAACCTGTGCTGGCAGCGTTCTTGTTGTTGGGCTTGTGTTGGTCTTTCACTCCAACAGCAGCTGCTAGCTGAATTGTTGCTACAGTCACTTAACCCTCTTTGCCTCAGTTTCCTTATATATCAAATGAACTGGAAAAGGAAATGGCAAAGCACTCCAGTATCTTGGCCAAGAAATCCCCAAATAGGGTTATGAAGATTTGGACATGACTGAAAAACAAGTCAACAAAATTAATTTGTATAACTGCATATGTAATTAATAATGATGATAATGGCATCTAGCTTTTATATAATACTTCAAGACTTGCAAATCATTTTGTAAATATTATCTTATTTTTCCTCACAACAACCCTGGGAATTAGGTGCTATAATTATCCCCATTTTATAAATGAGGAAATTGAGGCAGACAGAGCTTAAGTGATGTGCTCAGGGTCACACAGCTAGTAAGTGTCTGAGGCTGGATCTGAATTCAAGTTTTGTTGACTCCAGGCCTGGTGCTATATCCTATTCCACTTTACATGTAGAGAGCATACCCCATCATCTCCTCAAACAACAACTATCCCCAATAGACTGAATCATCTCCTAAAACAAATCTTATTTTACTTTCGCCTTTGTGTCTTATATGCATTACAATTTAATAAATATTTGTTGAATTGACAGAGTGGCTCCAAATCTCATGTCAGACAGCTCATAGCTGTGAGACCCTGGACAAGTCATTTAACTTCTCTGAGTTTCATCTGTAGAATGAAGCGAGTGGGCTAGTTGGCTTTTAATGCCACTCTAGCTCCAAATCTCTGCTCCTATGGTCTATGATTTTCCAGTGTCTTCCTGCTTTGGGCTATCCCAACTCCATAGACCATGAAGGCTCTGGGGAACATGGCAGGCAGATTCTTGCTTGGGTTATAAGTGAACAACTGGACTTACACACCCCAAAAACCACCTGTCTGGAGAAAAGTTTGGAAACAAAACAAACAGAAAGATATTCAAGTACTGACTACATTGCAATACACTAAAGTGTTCCTGCTGCTCTGATATGAAAATCAATCAACAAGCATTTATGAAGCACCTACTGTGTGCCAGGCATTGTTCTAGATGCTAGGATACAAATACAAGTAATGAAATGATCCCTACTCTCAAAAAGCATATATTTTAAGGGGAACAAAAGAAGGACAATTATAGGTATACACAGAACAAATGTAATGAGAATAACTACAAAAACATACAAAGTAGTTAAATGCAAGATAGTTTGATGGAGAGTGGACTGATAATTGGAGAGATGAGGAAAGGCTTTTTAGGAACGTGGTGCTTCAGCTGAGTGTTGAAGGAAGAGAAGGATTGCTCAGGGTGAAAGGAATGGCCAAGGCAAAATCATGGAGATGAGATGGGCAATGAAACGTTGTGGTAACAAAGAAAAGGCCAATTTGGTTAGATCTCCCAGAATGTGGGATGCAGAATAATGTCCAATGAGGCTGGTAATATAGGTTGGGGCTAGGGTTTCAAAAAGTTTTTTTTTGATGCTAAAGAAAAGAAATTATATTTGATTCCAGGGGGAATAAGAAGCCATTGGAGTTTATTGAGTAAGAGAGGGAAGTGGTTAAATCAGTAGCTTTGGTAGCAACGTGGAGGTTTTACAGAACTGAGGAGAGACTTGAAGCAAGAAGACATTTGGGGCTATTGCAATAATTTAAATCAGAAGTAATGAGAACTTTAATTGAGATGGAGGTTGGGGGAGTAGAGACAGGTTGACGTTATAGATGTTCTGGAGGTGGAGGTGACAAGGTTTGGCAACTGGTTGTATTTGTGGGGCAAGAAAGAGCAAGAAATCAAGGATATTGTCAAAATTATGAAGAGACTTGAAAAATGGAGGTGCTTGTGTCAGAAGTAAGGACTTTAGAGAAATGGAACAGTGAAGGAATAGATAATGAGTTCTGTTTTAGACATAGGGAGTTTCACAGGTTTCCAATATAAATGTCTAATACATTAATTCCTAAATTTTAAAATTTTTAATCAATGGTGGTGTAGGACCATTTTTAAAAATTATTTATTTAATTCTCAACTTAAATCAAACAAGCATTTCCACAACATAGTAGAATAGAGAAAAAAAGATGATTGCACATGAAACTGCAAATGTATTATGTACAACTCACTATTCTTTTTAAAATATGTATCAAAGTTATTGTGTACCTTTCTTTTTCCCTTCCTTTTTCTTCCCAACCCCTGCCCCCCATCCTCAAGATAGCTACCATTAGACACACACATTCTATACATACTCCTATTTCTCAGTTCTTTCTCTGGATGCAGACTAAAATTCAGGGGAATGACTGGGGCCTTATATATAGATATGGGAATTACAGTTCTAGAGATGACTCTATGGCAGCTGAGGAGGTTGCTAAGAGAAGGAGTGAAGAGAGAGAAGAGTAGGGGATTTAGGAAAGAAGGCTGGGCAGCACCCACTGTTGGGGATGGTGATGTGGATGATAAAATACCAAAGGAGACAGAGAAGGAAGAGTCAGATGAGTAGGAGGAAAATTGGAAAAAGTAATGTAAATACCCACACTTGCCCACCCCTCTCCAAACTAGAGAGAGGTGGAAAAAAATAAGGACTGTAAGAAGACCATTAGTATTGGCAATTAAGAGATCATTGGCAATTTTGGAGAGTGCAGTTTTGGTGGAATGATGAGCATGGAAGCCAGATCACAAAGGGCTAAGGAATGAAAGAGAGGGGGGTGAAATTAGATAACATGAATTTAAAATGTACCCAGTCAACATGGTTGTACAACTTGTTCCAATGCCATCTATAGTCCTTGGAAAGAACGCTGGATTTGGGATTAGAGGACCTGGATTCTGAGTCCCTTCCCAGTTATCAATCATTGGAGAGACCTAGGGTAGGTCAGGGAACATCTCAATTTCCTCCTTTGTAGAAGAAGGGAAAAGCCCTAGATTTCTAAGTCTTTTCCATTTCAAAAGTCCATGACCTAAAAGAGTTCACCTGCCTGTGCAGAAAGTAACACAGGCACTAAAAAAACAAACAAACATACAAAAAAATAAAACAACAACAAAAAAAAAAAACAAAGACAAGAATTTCCACAAGGAAATGTTGGTTTAAAAAATCTGTTCACTTTTCTGGATCAGTAGGTGGTATGTTCAACATTCCTTTTTTTTTAAACAGACACCTTTTCCTGTAGCTTTATGTTCACATTCACTCATTACTGTCAATTACAAAAGTCATCTTTACAAAAAAAAAGCCCAGATACATGAATGAGGATAAAGCTAAGAAAATATTGCGATATTCAATGCTTTTGGGCAGCTAGGTAGTACAGTTATAGTATAGAGCACTGGTTTTGGTATCAGGAAGACTCATTGAGGGTTCAAATCCAGGCTCAGACTCTTAATAGCAGTGTAAGCCTGAGCAAGTCACTTGACCCTGTTTGTCTCAGTTTTTTCATCTGTAAGATGAGCTAGAGAAGGAAATGGTAAACCATAGTTGTATCTTTGCCAAGAAAACCCCAAATGAGGTCATGAAGAGTCAGACGAGACTGAAAAATGACTCAAATAAGACAACAGAGTTGTAAAAGTGATGATGATGTTTTTACATTTTAATGTCATATTACATTTGATAGGATTGCATGTTTTGTCATGGTTGTCAGAAAGAGAATTTTCAGGGAGGTTTCCCAGGATGCTGCTATTCTGTCTTTGGACTGTCCCCAAGTGAGCATGCTCATCTCATGATGATCACCCATCAGCATTACTCTTTTCCCTGGAGAATTTCTGTTTTTTTGTGGAGATATGTGTATTTATCATCAACAAAAAAGACCTGGTTTCACACATAGAAGTTGAGTGGGGCAGCAGAGAGTAATAAATTCTACTTACACACAAATGCTGTCATGGTTGTGGAAGAATCTACCCTAAACGATGCATTCCCTACATGTCTAGGACATAAGTGTTTAATATATACTGTTTTCATTCATCGTAATTATCATTATAATAATAGCTAGACTTTGTATGGTGTTTCAAGTTTGGTCTTTAAGATGCTTTACATATATCATTCATTTGGTCTTTATGGTAGCCTTGGAAGGTGAGTGCTATATTATTCCCATGTTACAGATGGGCAAACAGAGGTTGAGAGATGCTAAGTATGTGGCTTAGTCTCACCACTACTGAATGTCTGAGGCAGCATTCTAACTCGTATTTTCCAGCTCTCTATCTACAATGCCACCTCAGCTCTATGCAATGGTGTACTGACAAGTGGCAACTTTAAATACCACTCCATGACGTTTGACCCACAGATGGATTCATAAAGATAGCCCTGGCTGTGATGTCTGTGCTTGAGGCAGAATATTTTCTCCATGTTGTATTTCCCCATAGCTTTTCCCTGGGGAGAATGGTAGGATTGGCTGATGCCATTGCCAAACATGAGATGCTGGTTCCTTCATTTAAGGATGAGTCTATCCCCAAAGGCAATGAGTAATTAACCAGGAGTCTATGAAAAACCTGAACTTTGGACATTTTTTCCCAGAGTAGGAGGAGGACAAAGGATAAGCAGCAGGAACCTGCTGCCCCTGCAAACTGTCTGATTCTGGGAATCTGCTCCATCACTTGGTCCCAAAACTCTAGGGACATCTTTGTAGCTTCCCAGTCCCTTCTTCCCCCACATTAATTCAGTTGTTAAATTCTGTGAATTCTACTTTGCTACCCTCTCACACAGCATTCCCCTTCATTTCACACACACACACACACACACACACACACACACACACACACACACACTGCCCTCATCTCCTCTTGCTTGGACTGCTACTATAGCCTCCTAACTGGATTCTGTGCTTCCTTACCTGTGAACTAGGCAGGATAAATCGAATTGCACCAGGGGTTCACAGTACTGTTGCAAGGGGCTCCTTAAATCTATGTTAAAATGGGAGCTGGTGTGTGTGAATGTGTTGTGTTTTTGAGTAGGTCTACAAGTAATTACAAGGTAATTTGGCCCAGGTGGGAGGACTAGCGCAAAGTGATTTGGGGAATAGGGAAAGGGGTCTTGAAGGAGGCACCTTTTGAGTTGATTCTTGAAGGGTTAGAAAAGGTGACTCCAAGAGACAGAGGGAGAAAGGAGTGCATTCCAACCAAGGTCAGTAGCCCATGGGAAGGCCAGGGGATGGGAGATGGGATATTTTAAATGAGAAATAGTAAATAACTGAGGGGAGGCGTTACAGTGATAGACCTGGAAGAGGACACTGGAAGCAGACCGTGAAGGGCTTTAAATGCATCTCTCGCCTCTCCTGATCATAAGAGATTTGGAGGTGACCAGCCAGCTGGAATTGGGGCAGCTGAATTCTAATTAAATGCAGATGAGCTACTGGTCTATGCAAACGCTGTTCATATAATTTTTTTTAAATGTCTGATAAAAGGTTTTCTTTGACTCTCTGAGAGAGGAATGTGATGGTTTCTAATAGGGGGACAAAAATTCCAGGATAATAGTGGAATGGGAAAAAGAGAAAACATTGAGAATAAAAAAGGAATTTTTGGGAAAGCCTGTGAGGTTTCAAAAGGGGAAAGAATGCAGAAGGCTATGATATTTAAAAGCAAGAACAGGAGACAAAGAGATGGTCGGGAGGAAGGGAGGAAAATAGGGATATTGCTTAAGGAGAGAGTTCTAGGTCTGGATGAGGAAGACCTGGAATCAAATCCTGCCCCTGGTGTTTACTAGCTGTGTGACTCTCTGGGCATGTCATTTCAGCTTTCTAATCCTTATCTGTAAAACAGGAATAACTGTCCCACAATCATTTCTATGTGAACCCCACAGAAAACATGAAAAGAAGAAGATGACAGCAATGACATAATAACACAATAGCACTTTGCCTACAGCATCTCATTGGAGCCTCCCTCCTGATAATCTAGGAAGCCCTTGCTTAAGGCATTATGATCAACATTTTATAGTTGAGAAAGCTGAAACAATGATGTGACTCAACTAAGGTTTCACAGCTAGTAAATGACAGAGGGAGAATTTGGATCCAGCTCTCTCCGGTGTCCAAGACCATTTTCAATCTTTCTTTCCATTGTTCCTACTAGATAGAAAGGCTGTTCTTGGGGCCATGAAGACTGGAGTTGGAGTACTGCCTTCTCATATATTTTGGGTTCGTCACTTCAGTAGTGTCTGACTCTCTATCACCCAATTTTGGGGTTTTCTTGGCAAAAATACTGGAGTGATTCCCCATTTCTTTTTCCAGCCCATTTTAAAGATGTGGAAAACAAGGGAAACAGAGTTAAATGACTTGTCCAGAGTCACACAACTACTAAGTATCTGATGCTGGATTTGAACTCATGAAGACTAGCCCCAGTGCTCTATCCACTGTACCACCTGGCTGCCTTCTACTATATTACTAACTGTAATAATGAGAAAGTGGCATAATCTTTCAGTGCTCTAAGAAACTCTTCATATCTATCAGTCCATCAATATTTATTAAGTACCTACTATGTGCCATGTTCTATGCTTAGCACTGGGGATACAAAAAGAAACAAAAGGCAGTCGCTAGCATCAAAGAGCAATGGGGAAGATAACAGGCAAACAAATATATGCAAAACAAATTATGTACATGATGAATAGGAAATAATTAACAGAGGGAGAGCACTAGAACTGAGAGGTTAGAAAAGGCTTCCTGTAAAAGATGGGATTTTAGTTGGGACTTAAAGGAAGTCGGGGAGGTCAGTACTCTAAGCAGAAGAGGGAGAACTTTCCAGGAACGGGGGGAAGGCAGCCAGAGAGAATGCCAGGAGCCAAGAGATAGAGTGTCTTGGTCATGAAACAGCCAGGAGACCAGAGACACTGGATCAAAGAGTATGAATTCGGGAATAAGGTGTAAGACATCTGCAAGGGTAGGACACAATAGGTTATAAAGGGCTTTGAATGCTAAATATTGCACTTTATATTTGACTTTAGGCATTGTAGGGAGTCATGACATGGTCAGATCTGTGTTTGGTGGCTGAGTAGAGGAGGGATTGGATTGGTAAGAGAATGGAGGGAGGAAGATCATCAGCGGGCTATTGAAATAATCCAGGAATGAGGTGACGAGGGCATGCACTAGAGGGATGGCAGTGTCAAAGGAGAGAAGGCCACCATATTTAAGAGACAGTGCAAAGTTGAAATCAACAGGTCTTGGCCACAGTTTGGTTACGGGGGGGTGTGGTGAGAGATAGTGAGGAATCCAGGATGACTCCTAGGTTGTGAGCCTGGGGGACTGGGAGGATGCATTGATCTCTATAGTAACAGGAAAGGTAGGAGGGGAGGGAGGATTTAGGGGGAGTGCTAACGAGTTATGTTTTGGGCATAGTGAATTTTACAATGTCTACTGGACATCCAATTTGAGATAGCTGAAAGGCAGTTGAAGATGGAATTTTGGAGATGATCAGAGACACTGGGGCAGGAAATTTAGATCTGAGAATCAGCACAGAAATGGTCATTAAATCTATAGGAGTTGATGAGATCACAAGTAAAGTAGTATAGAGGGAGAAGAGAGGAGGGCCCAGTTTAGAACTCTGGGGGACATCTATGGTTAGGGGGTATGATCTGGAGGAGGATCCAGCAAAGGAGATGGAGAAGGAGAGGTCAAAGACATGGGAGGAGAATGAACTGGTGTCCTAGAGAAAAAGTATATTACGGTGGAAAAGTATAAACAACACCCTCAAATGTGACAGAAAGGTCAAGGAGAATAAAGATTGAGAAAAAACCCCACAACATTGCACTTGGTGAGTTACTTTTTTTTTCCAGTGGTGAATGAAAAACTGTTCTATTTCTTCTCAGTGATTATAACATAAATTTTCTTATTCTTCCAATATACTGATTCACCATTTCTGCCTCATACGCTCCAATTCTATTTTTTTAATTTTTCATTTAATATTTTTAGTTTTCAGAATTAATTTCCACAAGATTTTGAGTTACAAATTTTCTCCCCATTTCTACCCTCCCCTCCACTCCAAGATGGCATATAATCTGACTGCCCCATTCCCCAGTCAGCCCTTCCTTCTGTCACCGCACTCCCACCATCCCCTTTTCCCTTACTTTCTTGTAGGGGAAGATAGATTTCTGTGCCCCATTGCTTGTATATCTTATTTCCCAGTTGCATGCGAAAACAACTCTTTTTTGAACATCTGCTTTTAAAACTTTGAGTTCCAATTTCTCTCCTCTCTTTCCTCCCCACCAACCTTCCCTAAGAAGGCAAGCAATTCAACATAGGTCATAGGTTGTGCAAAACTCTTCCACAATACTCATGTTGTAAAAGACTATATTTTGCTCCCTCCTATCCTGTCCCCCTTTATTCAATTTTCTCCCTTGACCATGTCCCTTTTTAAAAGTGTTTGCTTTTGGTTAACTCCTCCTCCTATATGCCCTCCCTTCTATCACCCACCCTTTTTATCCCTTTCTCTCTTCTTTCCTGTGGGGTAAGGTACCCAATTGAGTATGTATGTCATTCCCTCCTTAAGTCAAATCTGACAAGAGCAAGTTTCACTTATTCCCCCGCAACTTTCCTCTCTTCCCTGCCAACGAATTGCTTTTCCTTGCCGCTTTTATGTGAGACAATTTACCCCATTCTATCTCTCCCTTTCTCCCTCTCTCAATATATTCCTCTCTCATCCCTTAATTTTATTTTATTTTTTTAGATATCATCCCTTCATTTTCAACTCACCCTGTAGCTTCAGCTACCTTAATCCTGAGGTCTCATGAATTACACACGTTAACTTTCCATGTAGGAATGTAAACAAAACAGTTCAACGTTAGTAAGTCCATTGTGATTTCTCTTTTGTTTACCTTTTCATGCTTCTCTTGATTCTTGTGTTTGAAAGTCAAATTTTCTATTCAGCTCTGGTCTTTTCACTGAGAAAGCTTGAAAGTCCTCTGTTTTATTGAAAATCCATATTTTGCCTTGGAGCATTATACTCACTTTTGCTGGGTAGGTGATTCTTGCTTTTAATCCTAGATCCATTGACCTCCAGAATATCATATTCCAAGCCCTTCGATCCCTTAAGATAGAAGCTGCTAGATCTTGTGATATCCTAATTGTGTTTCCACAATACTCAAATTGTTTCTTTCTGGCTGCTTGCAGTATTTTCTCCTTGATCTGGGAGCTCTGGAATTTGGTGACAATATTCCTAGGAGTTTTCTTTTTGGTATCTTTTTCAGGAGGCCATCAGTGGATTCTTTCAATTTCTATTTCACTCTCTGGCTCCAGAATATCAGGGCAGTTCTCCTTGATAATTTCTTGAAAGATGATATCTAGGCTCTTTTTCTTGACCATGGCTTTCAGATAGTCTAATAATTCTTAAATTATCTCTTCTGGATCTATTTTTCAAGTCAGTGGTTTTTCTAATGAGATATTTGATATTGTCTTCCACTTTTTCATTCCTTTGGTTCTGTTTTATATTATCTTGATTTCTCATAAGGTCACTAGGTTCCACTTGCTCCAATCTAATTTTTAAGGTAGTATTTTCTTCAGTGGTCTTTTGGACCTCCTTTTGCATTTGGCTAATTCTGCCTTTCAAGGTATTCTTCACCTGATTGGCTTTTTGGAGCTCTTTTGCCATTTGAGTTAGTCTATTTTTAAGGTGTTATTTTCTTCAATATTTTGGGGGGGTCTCCTTTAGCATGTCATCGACTTGTTTTTCATGGTTTTCTTGCATCACTGGCATTTCTCTTCCCAATTTTTCCTCTACTTCTTTTACTTGCTTTTCCAAATCATTTTTGAGCTCTTCTATGGACTGAGATCACTTCATATTTTTCTTGGAGGCTTTTGATGTAGGCTCTTTGACTTTGTTGACTTCTTCAGGATGTATGTTTTGGTCTTCTTTGTCACCAAAGAAAGATTCCAAAGCCTGAGTCTAAATCTGAGTCCATTTTTCCTGCCTGTTCATGTTCCCAGCCAGCTGCTGTTTTCAGAGCTACCTCTACACAGCAAGCTCTACCATACCAGTGCTCCTTGTCCCCCAAGAACCGCCCAGATTGAGGCAGGGCAAAGAAGGCTTTGCACTCCCACTCTAATCTGCTGCTTAATTCCTCCCACAGGGTGGGCCTGGGGCCAAAAGCAACTGCAGCTGTAACTATGGAAGCAGCCTCAGAGCTGAACCACTTCTGCAGGCCCTGAGGCAGTGGCCTACTGCGAATTCTTTTCTCTCTGTCCCAGCAGTTTCTCCCACTAACGTCTTTGGCGTTTATGGGTTGAGAAGTCTGATAACTGCCACAGGTCAATGATCCAGGGCCCTACGGCCTGTTCTGCCTGGCTCCCGGTCTTGTTGGTCCTGGTGCAGGCCATGCTGGGCTCTGCTGGGCTCTGCTCTTTTACCAGCTCTGTGAGAAAGATCCTTTCCAGAGACCATCCCGGCTCTCCTGGGCTGGAGCCCTGATTCCGTCTGCTATTTCGTGGGTTCTGCAGCTCTAGAATTTGTTCAAAGACATTTTTTTACAGGTGTTTGGTGGGACCTGGGGGAGAGCTTAAACAAGTCCCTGCTTTCTAGCTGCCATCTTGGTTCCACCCTGCCCCAACTTGGTGCATTATTATGGGTGAATTGTCACTTTCCATAAAGGGGGAATTTTCACTTTAGGAATTTCTTAAAAAGTTAAATTCACAAGTCTGGACCAACAGATGCATATGCATACAGATGTGTGTATATTTACATGCATCTATAATAGGCACATACATAATACATGCATATATACGTGTGCATATACTTATGTGTTTCTATAATATCCACATGCATACATACTTACTAGCTGTTTTATCAAAGTGTGGTGTGAGTTCCTTGGTCAGCTCACTTCAGCTTAAGGGAAGGAGCTCATTAAAGGAATTATTCAACTATGTAGAGTGACATAAAAAAGCTTTTGCTTGCATTGTTTGACCTCCTTAATCTGAGAAAGCTGATCCCTCAGCAGGGTTTCCTCAGCATGTGTCCACACCTTGGCTCATGCTCTGTTGGAACTACTGGCTTCTTCTCCTCCTCCTGCTCCTCCTCCTTCTCCTTCTTCTCCACCATCATCATAGATGATAGAGAGGATGAGTAAGGAGAATAAGCTAAAATTAGCTTCAAGTTCCAGAACAAATGAAGGATTTTCCACAATTTAGTGCTCTTCCAAGTTTAAGACATGGCAGATTTACACTTTTCTTCCATTTTTTAAATTTTTGAAGTAGGCTTGGGGCATTCCCAAGGTTATGAATGACTCACTAACTTTGCTAGGTGTTGAATTATTGTTTTTTACTTAATGTGTAAAGGGCTATTGAATCGTACAATAATCATAACAAAGATAATAGTAGCAACAGCTCAGATTTGCATGGCCCATTTAAGTTTTCAAAGCCCTTTAAAATTATTGCATCATAGGGGCAGGTAGGTGGCATTGTAGATAGAGCACTGCAACTAGTCTTGATGAGTTCAAATCCAGCATCAGACACTTACTAGCTATGTTACCCTGGGCAAGTCACTTAACCCCAATTGTCTCCCCACCCCCTGCAAAATACACGATTTGATCCTCACAGCAACCCTGGGAAGTAGGTACACTAATGTGATTTTGTGCCTTTATCCCCATCCCTTATCCCCAGATAAGGAAATTGAGGCTCAGGGAGTTAAGTCGCTTCTCCACTGTGAGAGGTGAAATTTGAACTCAGTTCTTTCTGATTCCATGGCTAGTACCTTATTCACTACACCAAGCTGAAAACAGTTATTTTAAGAATTCCTTTTATATCATTTGCATATAAATTATCCCTTCTTCAAAAATGGGCTACTGTGTTAAAACTCTATAACCATGGGATTATTTGCAGATGAGAGTGGGCTGGCATAATGGATAGAGGGTGATCCTTGAAGTTGAAAAGATGGAGTCAAGTCCTGCCTTTGACCCATTAAGGCTGTGTGACCATAAGGAAGAAACAAAACCTTTCAGTTCCCCAGGAGATCTCTACAACTCTGAGTTATAGATGAGCTATTGACCTCAGTTTGGTAGAGGGACATTTCTTACCAGAAGCTCTCCACACTAGAGAATTCATAGATGCATCCCTTCCAACCTCCCCTTCACCCCCATTTATTTTGTTTACATATGTTTTGTGCATGTGCATATAGGGATATGGATATGTGTATGTATGTGAAAACCACTGAGAAATATTGACTATTTCCCAGACAGAGGGGAAATAAACACATTTTGTTTTCTTCTTTTTTTAATGAAGCACTAATGTTATCATTAACCCAACAGCTCTTTAACCCTCCTCAGCCACAGCTTGAACTAGCAACATTCCTACTTTTCAATGTTGTCTGGTCGGGTTTTGTAATGATGGAAAAAATCCATAGTCAGCCATAGAAGACTTATTTTAAGTTGAGAAAATAATATGAATAATATGGATTTAGAGCTTTAATGGGCCTATCAGCCCCTCATGTTCTAGAGGAGGACACTGACTTAACCAGGGTCACACAGCTGGCTAGGGAGTGTCTGAGATAGGATTTGAAGCTGCCCTTTCTGCTTCCAAGGGCATAATTCTACCTACTATGCCACATTTTATCTCCTGAAAGAATGTTGTGGTAAAATTCTCCTAAAAGGCATTTTTCTTTTTGTTCTTATATTCCCTCATACCTGGCACAGTGCCTGGAATAGAGTACGTCTTTAATAAATGTTTGCTGAATAGAATTAGATTAAATCTAAATGTATCCAAACAGATAAGATTCACGAGATCTTTCTATTTCAAATTCATTTTCTGAGAGCACTAGAAAGACTTGTTAATGAATCAATAAACCTGTTAATTATAGGATGAAGGCTTTGCCCCAAAGGATTCTAAATTTTTGTTGGAGAAAAAGCACATATGGACATGTGATAATTAGAGAACAAGACCACATAAAAATGGCCAAATTAGCTGATCAAGATATGAAGTGCATTAGTAGTTTAGAGAAGGAATGGTCCCTTAATATATGTTTGCTAAGACATTAGTGTGGGCTGAAAGCTACTATTCACAAATTCTTTATGAAGAGAGCCTTTTAGGTCATCCTGAAATCAATATTAAGGAGTTTCACCACTGGCCTTGTACAAATGTTTGTAATGCATCAGTATTTTTATTTTTAACCAATTCTTTCATCTGTGACTTACCTCTTGGAAAAAAAAATGTTCCATCTTGCCTCAGGTAGTTAGGCTTCATGGGCAAATGAGGAAAAGGAAATTTCCTGTGTGAAGGTGTTGAACTCTCTAAGTATGCCAACACTCTTGTGTCTTTCTGGTCCGGCTTTTCACAGGAGTCTTTAAATGGTCAATTCATCATTACTACCTACTTAAGGATTTTTTCCTTCTTCTTTCTGGAGCAAAGATGAAGTGTTAAGTATTTATAGACAGAATTTGGCATTTTATCTGGGAGCTTCAAACTGCATTTTAAAGAAGCAAAAAGCTTAAGTTGGTGCTAGGGAGAAGTTAGTTCTTGGTAGTATGGAGTTTGTAGTGGGATGGAGAAACCCCCTTTTGCCTCTATGAGTGTATTTTTGCAGCAGAATTGAGTCTTACCTGAATCACTTTAAGTGCCAATCAGAAACCTTTAATGCCTTTTAGGGTAGAGGTGGCAGGAGAGAGAAGGGAGGAAAAAAAAGACTTGAAAGTCAGATTGGGAGTTGAGCCAATGAGCCTGGTTGGTAGAGTTTTGGGAGAGAATCCAAGAAGTCTGTGATATTTCTCTGCTTAGCTCTGCAATATTATTTTTTTTTCTATTGGAAGAAAAAATATTAACTCTTTCTGGTAAAACAGTCTTACCTGATCCAAAAATCAACAACCAAGAACAAAATAAAATGAAAATAAATCCATGAGGGGAAAAAATAAGAAGTATTCTTGGTTGTACATTAGTTCCTTCTAAAATGTCAAGATAAGAACACTTCCAGCCCTTCTCCAACCCCCACCCCTGAGGGAACATTGGACTCTCGCCATGTTCCTGCTGAGGCTTTCTTAGGCGAGTTTCTGGAAGCGGCACCCTCTGAGGTAATCATGTTCTCCATGCTTGCTCCAATCACTCTGACTGCCCCAAGCATTCCTCTGAGGAGCACTCACCCATTTATGCTTTATTGATGAGTGCTTTCCTCCTAGACTTCAATGGGGATGTTTGATTTTGGCAAGATGACAAAGGAAAATATTATGCTTGGCAACATGCAATCTCAAAAATTCTTCACGAAGTAAGACGGCAAAGAGAGGGTCCCGTCGTGCTTGCAGAATCCTCCTCTGCCAGTGTGTGGTACGACAGGGCTCTATCTGTGGGCGATTCCACATAAACATTCTCTCTCTTTGTTAAAAAGTTGAAATGAACTTTTAGAAAGTAGAAGGCAATTAAATATTCATGTTCTGCAGGAGTCTCTCTTGATACAGGACATATCTGCAGGGGTTCAATTTAGGCTAAGTAGAAATTCAATTAGCTTTTACATTAACTTAACTAGTTAAATGACCATTATGCCTGAATTCATTAAGGAATGGTGGAGCCATGGATAAGATGTGAAATGGACAAGGAGAAAACATACTTTTCATGATTTGGTTGATGGTGTTCATGGACCTAGTTATACTTACTAGCATGGAGTGCTAATGAGATGCATATCCGTGAGATTTAACCCTGTGCAATCCCTGAAAAGAGTCACTACAGGTCCATGAGCCTAACTAACCTTGGCTAGTCTTGAATGGGTTTTGCCTCAGAAAAACCGAGACCTGGGGCAGACCTTAGCTTAAAAAGACCAGGGTCACTCACTGCATCCAGGGCCATTGCTGACTTGACATTGGACTTCAGTGACACTGAAGAAGAGAGTGAGGCCAGTGACTTGGCACAGCCCTGCCTCACTTAAATCCAATTCACTTGCAAGTCAAGACATCGCCCTCCTGATGTCATTGGTTCTCTTCAAGAAAGGATAAACAGCGATAGTAACAACATATAATATGTAGCTCAGCATGAACTTATCACCTCCAGAAAAACAAAACAAAACAAAACCATACAACCCTAAGCATACTACAAGCGGTGACCAAACTTAAAGAGGCAACATGGGATTGTGAGCCAGCCTAGAAACAAAAAAGATCTGGTTTTAAATCCTGCCTCTGACCCTAGGGAATTCTTTAAAATTAGCTTCTTGGTGCTCAAAGGCAGCGGCGTCATGCTAAAAATAGAAACACAGAAAATCCCAAATTGACATTACTGCTGTTGTGTTGTATGTATGTTGTATTCCCAATATCATTTTATTCTGATTCAGGGTGGACTTGAGAGTATTAAGGGCTGAAGGTGTGGTATCTCCACTCTAGGGAACTCTAAAATTACCAGTGCAAAGAAAGTGCCATCTTTCATGGGTGGTTTCTTTACCTGTAAGTTCCCTATTACCATTGAAATCACAGGCCACATTGCAATGCCATCCTTTGAAAAGTGAAAATTCATGGTTTTTGAGAAGGTGATGCAATTTGAATTGCAGTTGAAATTGGAGATGTGGCCGTATTTTCTGCCCTAGTCTGTCAGTCCAGGCAGTACAGGAACCAGGAATGACATGGGTGCAATGATTATTGTGCTCTTCATAAAAGCCTCATTCTTTTTTGTGCTAATATATATGTATGTCTATATGTATATATAGTCACATACTTTATATTAGCCAGAAGAGTGTATTTATATTTATGTATCTATATCATCTATCTATCTATCTATCTATCTATCTATCTATCTATCTATCTATCTATGTCTTAGTCATTTTAATTTCCCAATGTCAGTGGAGGACATCTCAAACCTTCTAGTCCTTCAGGTTCAATGTCACTATCCTCCTTTGCCTTTCCCCTTTAAAAACCCTTAGCTGAATCTAATAATTTCCCATGTCTTGTCAATTCTGCTTCCACTAACTCTCTTTTTCATTTGACCCTTCTCTCCACTACATGGACTTTACTCTTGTTCAGGCTCTCATTCCTTTCCTTTGGGCTGTATTGTGATGGACAATGGCACCTAATTGGTCTTTCTGCTTCCAATCTCCTTTTCCCCAATCTATTTTCCATGCTCCATTCCAAATATTTTTTTCCTAAGGTGCTATCTGATTACATCACTCACTTCTCAAAAACTTCTAGGATTCTCTGTGATAAATTACAACTTCCCTTCGTGGGCAAAATGATTTTTCTGAAGCACAATGATAGTAGTTAACATTTACATAGCACGTTAAAATCTGCAAAGAGCTTTCCATACGTTATCTACTTTGATCCTTAGAACAGCCTTATGAAGTCAGTATCACTATTATCTTCATTTTGCAGATAGGGACACTGATTCTGAGTGATATAAAATTGCTTGCCCAAGGTCATACAACTAGTAAGTGTCTGAGGAAGGATTTGAACTCAGATCTACCTGACTCCAGATCTGGCCACCTAGCTGCTAGATAAGATTGTCAATGTCATGGCCCTACTCGGGAACCTTAGCATCATAGGATCATGATATCAAAAGGACCTTAGAGTTCATCTAGTCTAACCCTCTCATGTTAGGCCCATAGAGGCAATATGACTAAACTATGGATGCACAGATTACAGGTGTAGAATCAGTAGTAACCAGAATTCCCCTCACTCCCAAGCCATGGTTCTATGTGCCAGGCAGTATTTCTTTCAGTGGCCACCCCCGCTCCATTGCCACTGTGACTCCTCAGTATAGCACCTGAAACCCCTCACAATCTGGCTCCATCCACTTTACAGGCTTCCTTCATATTCTTGTTGACACACTATGTTCCAGACATGTCACAGGTACCAATTCCTTAGGGAAGCCTGTCCTGCTCCCTCTGCTTTTTGGTTTTCTTTCTGCCTTGGTGTGTCTGTCTGCCTGTCTCTCTCTCTCACTCTAGAAAATATATACACATTGCATTTTATTATTATTCATTTATTATTAATTATTACATATATATAAAATTCCTCAGCAATATATTTTAAGCTATTATTATAACCTAGAAAACTAGGTACAAATTATGTTCTAGCCTATGTGAGAGAGCTTTGTCTAAACCCACAGATCTTAATTGAAGTTTTTCTACAGGTTTTCTATTGGGTTTTTCATTACACAACTGTATCATAGTGTTATTTTTAATAAATTTCATCTTAAATTTGGTAATTGCATATTAAATATATGTATACACACCCAAAGAGGACACATACACACACATATATAATTTATGTGTGTATGTGTATACATATATATATACATATATATATATATATACACACATGTATTTGTGTTTATATAACCCTGAATGCATACTCACAGACACACATGTGTCTTACCTCTTATAATTCCCTGCCACAAGATCAATAGAAGGTCACTTAACCTTGTTGTTATGTATGTGCACACACACACATATACATGCTTCTACATTTTGTATCTCCCAGTAGAATGTAAGTTTCTTGAACTCATGCTGAAGCATCCCTTCTCTTCCTTATCTTAGTAGGGAGGTGGGGAGGATGGTATGCAATGTCAGAAATCAAGGCTATGTTACATTAGTTTGATTAAATATTTTTATTTGTTACCAAAGAAGGGTTGTGTGTGTGTGTGTGTGTGTGTGTGTGTGTGTGTGTTCACTCGAGCATGTGTAGGGATAAAGGGAAACACCTGGTATAAAAACAAGTCAATAGTAAAATGACAAAAAATGTTCCTTGAAAATAAGGAGTCTTTTTTAAAATCCTCAATAGGGATTCTCTTTTTTAATCCTCCATGAATATAGTAGGTGCTTAATAAATGCCTATTGAATTGTATTTGAATGTAATTACTAGGGTGAAGGCACATTAAACACACTCGCGCGCGCGCGCGCGCACACACACACACACACACACACACACACACACACAGAAAATCTCCCTCATCAATCTCCTTCCCTCCCAGTTCCTTCCCTTCTGAACTATATATGTTTCGAGAAAGTACATTCCGATACAATCCCCAGGACGTTTCCCTGAAGTGTATTACTCGAATTCATGTTAAGTGAGGTAACACCATTGGTGCTGGATTCTGGGGCCACATCCACATGCAGGTGAGCTTTTGGTGAGGAAGCCAAAATTCCTGCCACCGAAACAAAGAGGCAGGCAAGCTGCTTTCCTCATAGATCACTGCCTTCCCCAATCCTGCAGGGAACCTTTGAATTTTAATGTATTTTCCAGGCACAGGCATCCAAACAGACTCCTACTAAAGGCTATTCTCTGGGTCCCATAACTGATCGTCTCTCCTTATTTTATGCATTTTCTGACTTAATTCGGAGAAGGGGGTGTGGGTTTCTCCTACCTGTGAAGTCCACAATAAAAACCTTACAATCTTTAGTTCCAGAGTTTGTTCTAGAGAGGGATTCCTGAGTAGGCTATTGAACCTCAGCTTCAATTCTTGTGTCCCATCCTTCCCCCCCCCCCACCTCCACCCCAGGGTCACCTCCCTCTGAGACAATGTAAATCAGACACTCTAAGCACAAATAGCATCTAGGTGATGCAATGGATAGAGCCCCGAGCCTAAACTCAGGGAGCACTGAGTTCAAATCCAGCCTCAGGAAGATATTGGTTGTATGACCATGGCAAAGTTATAGTTTCTTCATCTGTAAAATGTTAAAAAACAAACAAACAAACAGAAACTACTTCCCAGGTTATTTCAAAGATGAAATGGAATAATATCTAGAAAGCACTTTATACATGTTAGCATGCTATATAAACGCTAGCTATGATGATGCCATTCATTTTCCTTGTACTTCAGGCCAATTCAATTCAGTTAATATTTTAAAATATCTCCTATATGCTAGCATGGTGCTAGGTATTGGGGATACAAAGAGAGAGAGGAAACAGGCCTTGCAAGATTCTTCTAGAGTGTGGGGAATTTCATGTGATATATGTTATGTTACATCATGTCAAGTTATGTTATATTAATTATATTATATTATATTATATTATATTATATTATATTATATTATATTATATTATATTATGTCATCATGTCATGTCATGTCATGTCATGTCATGTTGTCATGTCATATATTATGCTGTTATACATATCATGTGATATATCTTTTATATTATGACATAACATATTTATGTATCACATTATAATATATTGCATTATATTATTCTGTTATATCATGCCATGCCATGTATATATTATATTAATGTATGCATACATTTTGTTGTTCTTCAGCCATTTTCAGTCATCCCCACTCTCAGTGACCCCATTTGGGGTTTTCTTGGCAAAGATGCTGAAATGATTTGCCATTTCCTTCTCCTGCTCATTTTACAGATAAGGAGACTGAGGCAAAGAGGGTGAAGTGGCTTGCCCAGGGTCACACAGCTAGTAACTGTCTGAGGTCAGATTTGGACTCAGGAAGATGAGTTTTTCTGACTCCAGGCCTGGCATTCTATCTATTGAGCTGCCTACACACTTACAATAAAAACAAAATAATTGGAGGGGGGGCATGATATGTGTGGCTAACAAGTGAGGAAGATCAGAAAAGGCCTTTCATAGCACTTAATTCTAAATATGAAATGATTTAATGTTTTCAATTAATGAAGAGCCACAGCTATCCGTAGGTCTATGATCACCTCCCGTCTTTCTCCAATCCCATATTAGAATCATAGAATGTCAGCCATAGAAGGAAGCTTGGAGAACTTCACATCTAAACCCCTACCAGACCACAGCCTCCCTTGAAAATCCCTGTCGGCCAGCCTTCTCTTTACTTTTGCTGATGGGGAGGGAAATTGCTGCTTGTCAAAGCAGTCCCTTTTGCTTTGGAACAGCTCTGATTGCTAGGAAGTGTTTTCTTGCTATGAGCCAAAACCTGCCTTTCTGTAACTTCCACCCATTGTTCTAACTGACCCTCTGGGGCCAAGCAAAACATGTCCAATCCGTCTTCTGTATCACAACCCTTTGCATATTTGAAGATAGCTGCGTCATGTGCTAGCACACAGTAAGCATTTCATGTCTTTGCTGAATTGAATTGAAACCTCTCCACCTGTCCTGTGATAAATCTTATTTTAAGCATTCTGAACATCTCTTTTCTTCTTTCAGATGACCCTCATACGTCCTGGTTTTCAGTCCCTCTCCATCTCAGTTACCCTCCCCCAAACTTGCTACAATTGGTCCTGATCCCGTGCTGGGTCACAGTAATGACGATTTCCTTTTCTGAGTGTACACAAGATGCCCTTTTCATAATACAATGTAGAGTTCTTCTAGGAGTGTGGAATGAGTCACACCCACTCAGACACAGCATGACAATCTACCTTATTTCCCTAAATGACATAATAATTCAAGAATATATTGTCTGCTGTGATTTGCTGATTCTCTGTTCTCTTAATCTTTTAAACATGGTGCATGAACTAGCTCTTTTCTGTAGTATGTGGCTTGGCAGATCTTGGTAGATGGCTTCCTTTTTCCTTTTTCCCTTTTAAAGTCGTCTCTCTGATTCTTAAGGCTCTAGGAAAAAAAAAAAGGACTGACCCTTATTCTGTGAAATCCATTCCTGGACAACAGCCAATCATGGTCTAGAAATCCAAATTCTCTTCTCAGATGGCATCTTCCTAGCCTGCTGTTCTCTTGCTTTCTCTCCCTTCAATCAGGCTCCACCTCTGGCCCTGGCAGTTTGTCCTGGGATCTTCCTGAGGGTTCCATTTTTCACCCAATGAATTGCTGGGAGTGGATAGTGTTCATCAAGCTTGACAAGTCTCAGCAGGCTCTTGGTTATGCAGCAGATGTGTACCCATGGAAGGCAGAAGACCCATTTATTGTTCATGTCAGCTTCATCAGTGCCCCTCTGTGGGGAGTGGGCAATCCTAACTGCTCATCTCTTCTTCCTCTGGCCATTAATGAATGACCTCTGATCTAATGGCATCTGTGGAGCCACAGGAGCATCCCTTGGAACTCCAGGAGCTGATTCCTTCTGGGATGGTCCAGCTCTGTCTTCTACAGGCAGAGCTGAGTGCTTCTGTTTCTTTCTGAATGTTGATTTTTTTCTGCATTTTTCCTTCATTCCTTAAATCATATTTATGCACTTTCCAACTTATTGAAATAGATGAAAGTTCTCCTCTGTCTCTTCATATTTTTTTTCTTTCTCTCTTCCTTGAGTCACCTCTTTCAAGAAACACTTAATTTACTCTGATGACTCAGAGGATAGAGATTTACTTCTTTGTCCGTCTGATCTTATGCACTCATTTGGAGACCAGTCTTTGTTCTGTGCAGACTCATGTGCTGCTTGGTAAATACTACCACCACCATTACCACCTGGCCAGCAACACCACCACCAAAAATAACCACATCAACAATGACAACCGCCACATTTTCATAGCTCTCTAAGATTTATGGAATGCTTTACAAAATGATCTTTGCAGCAGCCTTCTTAGATACTCCAACACAGTGGAATACTTCCACTTTGCAAATAAGAAATCTCAGACAGAACAGAATAAAAAAAGAATGAGTTTACTTACCTCACACAGCTAATGTAGTAGATGCTACTGTTATCTCTATTGTGCAGATGAGGAACTGAGGCTGAGGAAGGTGAATTGAGTCATTGATAGAAAGTCACAGCTAGAGAGTGTTTGAGGCAGGATTATCCTCGACTTTGAGTTAAGCATGGTACCTACTAGATGACCTAGCCCATGCTCCATAATTCACTGCAAGATTCTTGGTTCTCACATTTACTTGAAGCCAGATGGTGGCTGGGCCTGGAGTCAGGAGGACTCTTCTAGCTGTGTGACCCTGGGCAAGTCACTTAACCCTGTTTTCCTCTTCTGTAAAATGACCTGGAGAAGGAAATGGCAAACCACTCCAGCACCTTTGCAAAGAAAACCCTAAATGGGGTCACAAAGAGTCTTACACAACTCAAAAATGACCGACTGAAAAGATCTTTAGTTTCTTTTCTTCTCTATGACGAATTTCTTGGTGAAATCCTATTGCACACCTGTTGAAGTCTTAGTTGCTGGGGTTCCTGAGCAGGTAATCTCTCTAGCCATCCCTAATTAGTAGTTAACACCACCCTGTAATGTCTTTTGCCTTTAAAAAATATCCCAGTGCTTTTCATACTGGCTGGAACATAATAGGTGCTTAATTAATACATGTATATTGATTGATTCTATTGATTCCCAGAACCTAGTACAGTGCCTGGCCCTTAGTAGGAGCTTAATAAAGATTTATATTGTTTGATTTTAATTATCCCCAGCCCTTTGCACAGTGCCTGGAATATAGTTGGTTTTTAATAAATGTTTATTTTTTGATTGATTAATATAGACAGAAACAACCAAACCAACTAAGAAGGTGAAATCTGAGTTTCTAATTAAATCTACCCTTGTGCTATTTCTTCATTCCTGGTCTCCAGATTTTCAGGTCCTTTAGCTTTCTGTCCATGCAACTGCTCCTTTGCAATAGCACTTCTAACTGAGAGTTACTTCATTACATATCAACAGATGGCACCAGCTTGATGTATTTGAGAACATTGGTGGTAACAGGTTAGGAGAACTTTAAATCAAAATTGCCATCTTCTGAGTTAATGAGATATCTGCAAAACACTTTGTAAAAATTACGGCTTCCTCTAAATGCTATCTATTATTATTATTGTCACTTATGCCCATTATCACCAGCAATAGTAGTAGTAGTAGTGGTGGTGGTGGTGGTGGTAGCAGTAGTAGTAGCGGTGGTAGTGCTGGTGCTGGTAGGAATTGTAGTGAAAAGTGACATTTTAAATACCTGACACAATTAAGAATATGACTGGGAGGAAGGGACATTTTTGAGAGGGAGACAACATTTTTGGTTAAAGAAAGATTATTGGGAGGATAAAATTGAGCTTTCAGAACTTTTTATTTTAAAAATATAATAAATATCTGGGGATTCTACAGTTTATGATTTAGTGGAAAGAGCATTAGACCCAGAACCCTGGGTTGTCTCACTTACTAACTTGGCCCACTGTATTGTCTATCTGTGTTATCCGTGTAAGATATATATCCTAAATGATCAGCTCTTTGGAATTTCCATCCAACTTTGTGTCAGAGTCTGGACAATAGGCATCCTCTATCCATTTGGTCTTTTCCCAAGTGGACAGTTAGACTGAATGCTTGAAGATGAATGATGCATCTCATTTAGAAGGCTCAGCAATATTCCAGGCCTTGATATAATCATCACAGAACCAACCGCAAACAGGGGCATGTGGAAGCTTTCGCTCTCCACAGGGCATTTGCTCATGCATATGAACTTGGAGCTGGATATCCTCTGTGACAACGACTCACTCCTTATTTCCCTCTGTTTTATGCCTCACTGGATACTGATAATCAGTGTGTCACTGGGGAAAGTTGCCTCTGTGGTCTCACATTTAAAGGAATCCTTCATGACCTTAAAAATATACACAAGATACACCTTTTTTGAAGAAGAATTTTTAAGGTGACGTTTAGTGTTACTAAATCAAACAAATATTTAATCACTAAACAAAAAAATCTCTGTGGGATATTATATTCTCTTGTCATCTGGAAGCAAATGCCCCTTCATGCTTTATAAACTGTTTGAATGTACATAAGTGGGATAAGGACCTAGGACTGTATAATCCACAGTGCATGCTAAAAACCAATGTACTGTTCTATATGCTGATCAGGATATATGCCAGTATACTGGCCAGACCCAGGCTTCTATCAATGCATATAATAGATGTTTATTCAATATAAACAATACAAACACCAATTCCTCTGGGAATGAATCCCCAATCTATGTCCTAGGATTTCCAGTAAGTATGTTTTAGAATGGCTATCAAGTCAGGGTTCCTCCCCTGTCCAGCTAGAAACTGTATGTCTCCCCTCTGGGGTGGTGATCTGGAAAGTCTCTGTCAATCAGCACTTCTAGCTAGCCAATATGGAATGCTCTAATATCCTTCAGCAACTGCAGGGAAGGCAAATGTCATCTCAGTTGACCACCCAGTAGCACTGAGGCCTCTGGTGGGTTTTTATGGCTCTAGCTTAAGGGTGTTAACAGATTACACCTTATTTTTGATAGGTGGCTTACTACATAATCTATTTGTAATTGCAGTTTCTTTTCATGATCAACAGATCAACTGAGGATACACATATATTTATTTCTACAAAGCAAAAGAACTTCTTCATCACTACTAGAGGTTCATATGGTTATTTCCAACTCCCTCCGCACCCCTGGGGGAAAAACAAAAAACAAAACAAAACAAAAGTAATCAACTTGTTTGCTTCACCTAAGATTACTTAGTCCTAAAATGGGCTCCAGTTACTGAATGGAGTCCCTCACATCAAGTGATTCTTATTATCTTCCCTGCAAGTTGGAAGTAACTTTGGTGATCATCAGGGTTCAACTCCCTCATTTATAGAACCAAGAGAAGTTAAGTGATCTGCCAAAGAGGTTTGGAGAAGAGCTGAGACTGAACCTGGAACTTTTGAGTCTAGGTGGCCCAGTGGTTAGAATCTTGGCCTTGGAGTTACGGATACCTGAGTTTGAATTCTGCCATGGACCCTTGTTAGCCATGTGATTCTGGGCAAGTCACTTAATGTCTCAATACTTCATTTTCTCTACATATAAAATGAAAGGTTTGGGCATGATGTCCCTTCCAGATCTAAATCTATGATTGTCTGATCTGTGACTGCCACACTGGTATAGTGGGTAGAAGATTGGGCTTGTGCTAAGGATCGCTTGTGCTCAAATCCCAACATGCATCTCAGAAATGAGGTATGGCCAATGCAGAGAGACGGGAAATAGAATGTGCTATATGAAGAACAGAAGAAAGGTCAGTTTGGCAGATTTGGAAAATGTGGGAGGAGTAATGTTCAACGAGTCTGGAAAGATAGGTCAGGGCAAAGTTGAGCAGGGCTTTAACAGCTGAATCAGAAGTGTACACTTTATCCTGAAGATAATAGGGAGCCATTGACATTGATTTAGTAGAGGAGTGGCATGATTATGTTTGTGTTTAAGGAAAATCACTTCAGCACTTCATAGGATGACTGGGAGTGTGAGAGATTTGAAGAAAGCGGACCAATTAGGAAGCTGTTGCAATAATTCAGGTAAGATAAAATTTGGGCCTGAATCAAGGCAACATTTGTGTGAGTGAAGAAAAGGAGTTGGATGTGAGAGATTCTGTAGAGGTAGGAAGGCCAGTAGTTGATAACTGATTGGATGGGAATGTAAGGTTGTGAATTTAGGAAGGATGGTAGGACCTTTAACAGAAATAGGGAAGCTCATGAGACAGAAGGGTTTGGGGAGAATGATTAAGATTTCAATTTTGAATGTATTGAATTTGAGATGTCTCTGGGAAATTTTGTTTTAAAGGTCCGATTGGCAGCTGGGGATGCAGGACTGAAGCTGAGGGGGGAAATGGGGCTGGACATGTGGATCTTTGATCTTGATGGTTAGGACGTTACCTCCAGTGATTGAGATCACCCAACTCATCTGTATCTGTCCATCCTGTTTAACTCTTGTTCATATGCTTCTATATGGTCACTACTGGAGAGTCAGCTAATGAGCCAGAGGTCTTCCTTGTTGTCCCCCCAACCCACCCCCACCCTGTCACAGAGATATATTGTAGGGCATCGAAAGATTGTATTCTAAAAATGGATACATTGAACTCTAAGTTTTCCCATCTCTTCTTCCCTAAACTATATTTTATTACACAATTCAAGCAATATGCAAAAGTGGATGTCAATGGAGAAACTATGATGATATTTGATGAGGCTTTTTAAAGGTTTTTTTCCTTCTTTCACTTGTAGGAAGTCATTCTGCTTTAAGGTTAATACTGCATATATTTATCCAGCAGGGGGCACTCTTGTACTTATGGCATCCCTCCTTGCCATTGATAGTAGGGTGACAAACTGATTTTTCTCTAGACTGGCCTCATTCGCAGCACAATCACGTACTCGAGCTCTGAACCCTTGTGAAAAGAAACCTCAGGAGAATCTTCTCATAGCCCTGGAGATCAGTCCCCACCCCCCATTTATTGTTTCATCCTGACCTTTGATTTATCAGTTTAGGGAACTCCCTGGATTCAAACTCTGCCACTGAGGCATATTGATAATTTTCCAATAATTTACATCTTATTGAATTATTAAGCTCATTGAGAGATTAAGAACTTTGTCCACACAGTATGTGTCCCATGGAAGATTTTAAGCCAGGTCTTCCCAGAGGTAACTAGGTGGCACAGTGGCTAGAACACTAGGCCTTGAGTCAGGAAGACATGAATTCAAATCCACCTGCAAACACTGACTAGTTGTGTGTCCCTGGGCAAGCCACTTAATCTCTGTTTTTTTTTTTTTACAGTCAATAATAGTGTCTACCTCCCTAGGTTGTTGTGAAAATAAGAATAAGGTGATATTTGTAAAGTGCTTGGCACATAGTAGGCACTATATAAATGTAAGTTATCATCATCTTCATCATCATCATTCCTAATTCTCAGGCTTCAAGATGGCTCAGTAGATAGAATAACTGTAGGCTCAGGAAGATCAGAGTTCAATACAGCCTCAGACATTTACTACCTGCATTATTCCAGGAAAGTCACTTAACCTCTATTTGCCTCAGTTTCCTCAACTGTAAAATTGGGGTAATAAGTACCTGTCTGTCAGGGTTGCTGTGAGGATCAAATTAGTTAATATTTGTAAAACACTTAGTATACATAGCGCCTGGCACATTGCAGTTATGTGTAAATGTGTATTCCTTTATTCCTTCCCCTTCTAAGGCTAGCCTTTTATTCATTACTCCATGGTGTCTCAATATTTGATTTATAAATCAATTGATTGTATGTAGCAGTAGACATTCACAATGTGTTGCTTTAATGAAATGAGAAAGTGATTTGAAATGTTTAGGCCTTTATGGGAATAGTAAAAATCTAGAGAAGGTGAGATTATCATTTTTTCTTTTCTTTTTTTAATTAATTAATTAATTTTTTAGTTTACAACATTCAGGTGCACAAGCTTTGGAGTGTTAAATTTTCTTCCCCTCCCTATCCCCCCACCAAGATAGTGTGCAATCTGATATAGGCTCTACATATGCATTCATATTAAACATATTTTTACATCAGTTGTGCTGTGAAGAAGAATTATAACCAATGGAATGAGCCATGAGAAAAGAAGAAACAAAGTAAAACAAAAAAGAGAGAGAGCAAATAGTATGCTTCGATCTGCATTCAGACTCCATAATTCTTTCTGTGGATGTGGATAACATGTTCCATCATGAACATTTTGGAGTTGTCTTAGAACCTTGCATTACTGAGAAGAGCTGAGTCTATCAAAGTTATTCATCTCACAATGTGTCTGTAATTGTGTAATGGTTCTGCTCCCCTCACTCAGCATCAGTTCATATAAGTCTTTCGAGGTTTTTCTGAAGTCCGCCTGTTCATCATTTCTTATAGCACAATAGTATTCCATTACATTTGAATACCACAAGTTGTTTAGCCATTCCGCAATTGATGGGCATCCCCTCAATTTCCAATTCTTAGCCACCACAAAAAGAGCTGCTATAAATCTTTTTGTACATGTAAGTCCTTTTCCCATTTTTATGATCTCTTTGGGATACAGTCCTAGGAGTGGTATTGCTGGGTCAAAGGATATGCACATTTTTATAGCCCTTTGGTCACGGTTCCGAATTGCTCTCCAAAATGGTTGGATCAGTTCACAACTCCACCAATACTGCATTAGTGTTCCAATTTTCCCACATCTTCTCCAGCATTTATAATTTTCCTGTTTTGTCATATTAGCCTATCTGACAGGTGTGATATGGTCCATAAGACTTGTTTTGATATGCATTTCTCTAATCAATAGTGATTCAGGGCATTTTTGTCATATGACTATAGATATCTTTATTTTCGTCCTCTGAAAACTGCCTATATATATATATGTATATATATATATATCCTTTGACCATTTATCAATTGGGGAATGACTTGTATTCGTATAAAATTTACTCAGTTCTCTATATATTTTAGAAATGAGGTCTTTATCAGAGACAGTGATTATAAAAAAATCTTTCCCAGGTTTCTGCTTCCCTCCTAATTTTGTTTGCATTGGCTTTGTTTGTTTTCAATTTAATGTAATCAAAATTATCTATCCATTTTGCATTCTATAAAGTCTCTATCTCTGGTTGGGTCATAAATTTTTCCATTCTCCATAAATCTGACAGATTAACTATTCCTTGTTCTCCCAGCTTGCTTATAGTATCAGCCCTTATATCTAAGTTGTGTACCCATTTGAACTTTATTTTGGTATTTGGTGTAAGATATTGGTCTATGACATTTCTGTCATACTCTTTTCCAGTGTTGCCAGAAGTTTTGGTCAAATAGTAAGTACTTATCCCAGAAACTGGAGTCTTCAGGTTTATCAAAGAATAGATTACTATAGTCATTGACTACTGTGTCTTGTGTGTCTAACCTATTCCACTGATCTACCACTCTATTTCTTAGCCAATACCAAGTAGTTTTGATGATTGCTGCTTTGTAATACAATTTAAGATCTGGTATGGCTAAGCCACCTTGTCTAGCATTTCTTTTCAGTAATTTCCTTGATATTCTGGACCTTTTGTACTTCCAGATGAATTTTGTTATTATTTATTTCTAGCTCTATAAAATAGTTTTTGGTAGTTTAATTGGTATGGCACTGAATAAGTAAATTGATATGGATAGAATTGTCATTTTTATTATATTAGTTTGGCCTACCCACAAGCAACTGATGTTTTTCCAATTACTTAGATCTGACTTTATTTGTGTGAAAAGTGTTTTGTAATTGTGTTCATATAGTTCCTTGGTTTGTTTTCACAGGTAAACTCCCAAATATTTTATAACATCTACAGTTACTTTAAATGGAATTTCTCTTTCTGTGTCTTGATGTCGGACTTTGTTAGTAATATATAGAAATGCCAATGATTTCAGATTTATTTTATATCCTGCAACTTTGCTAAAGCTGTTTATTATTTCAAGATTTTTTTAAATTTAATGCTCTAAGATCCTCCAACTATATCAACATGTCATTTGAAAAGAGTGATAACTTAGTTTCTTCTTTGCCTATTCTATTTCCTTCAATTTCTTTTTTTTCTCTGATTGCTAAAGCTAACACTTCTAGTACTATATGGAGTAACAGTGGTGTTGATGGACATCTTTGTTTCACCACCCCCATCTTAATGGAAATGCTTCTAGCTTATCCCCATTACATACAGTGCTTCCTGGTGGTTTTAGGTAGCTGCTACTTATCATTGTAAGGAGGACTCCATTTATTATTATTCTTTCTAGTGTTTTTAATAGGAAGGGTATTATATTTTGTCCTAAGCTTTTTTCTGCATCTATTGAGATAATCGTATTGTTTCTGCTAGTTTTATTGTTGATATGATCAATTATGCTGATAATTTTCCTAATGTTGAACCATCCCTGCATCCCTCATATAAATCCTACCTGATCAAAGTGTATAATTTTCATGATAAGTTGCTGCAATATTTTTGCTAATATTTTATTTAAAATTTTTTGCATCAATGTTCATTAGATAATTGGTCTATAATTTACTTTCTCTGTGTTGATGAATGTGAGATTATCTTTAAAAAGATTTAATGTTTTGTCAAAGAAAAAAATATTTCATGGATACTGATTTTTGTTGTGTTTCAAACTCAACTACAAAATGCCATGGTGCTTTGGCCTAGGGACCCTTGGTACAGCTAGTGGTATAGTGGATAGAACATTGGGCCTGGAGTCAGAAAGACCTGAGTTCAAATCCAGACTCAGAAACTTACAAGATGTGTATCCCTAAGGGAGTCACTTAACACTGTTCACCTCAGTTTCCTCATCTGTAAAATGAGCTGGAGAAGGAAATGGCAAACCGTGTCAGTATCTTTACCAAGAAAACTCTAAAATGGGGTCAGGAAGAATCAAATACGACCAAAAACAACTGAACAACAACAGAAAGGGACCCCTAAGGCTTTTTTCAGAGATTTCTCAAGGTCAAAATTATTTTTAATAATAATATGGAGACATTTCAAATACCAATATGGTAAATATCAATAGGTATAACAAACATAAACAAAAAAAATTCCTTGGGTGATCCTCAATAATTTTTAACGGTGTAAAGGGGTCCCAAGACTAAAAAGTTTAAGAACTGCTAGCTTAGTGGGCTAAATGGCTTGTTAGACCATAGTGGCTTAAGAACCAAGAAGACCAGGGTTCAATTTCCTCCTCTGTGTGACCTGAGACAGTTTGCCTACCTCCTCTTTCTTCAATTTTCTCATTTGCAAAGCTAAGACCCTACTTAGGCTACTGAGGCATATTCTCTTTCTAGATATATTATCTTATGTTAGTGGCTTAATTCTGCCATCTCCAACCTGGGTTCCAAACTCCTAAAAACAAAGTCAAACTGCCAAGGGGGTGGGGTTGAGATTTAAAATGTCTCCATATATTACATCACATCACATTGCATTGCATTGCATCCCATTGCATCGCATTGCATCACATCACATCACATCACATCACATCACATCACATCACATAGTATGTATATATGTTCAAAATAGTGTAGGTTGGGTACATTATAGAGTGAAAAAATAATTGAATTATTGCTAATTTAGATTGTCTGTATGGCCTTCTCTCCTTTCCTCCAATTGTGTGGTTAAGCAAGGGGATGCCTGTATACATGATAACATTCTGGGAATGGGATTCGATCACTCCAGATCTGATGATCTTCTACTCTTGCTAAGGCTTTTAGAAGAAAACAACAAAGGAATCAGATCAGACAGAGAAATTTGTTTCCTCCTTCTTTTTCACCCATAGTTATCTAATTATTTTTTTGAAGTGCTGACTGGTCTTGGAGCCAGTAATATCCGGATTTGAGGCTTGACTGTGATATATATATATGTATACACTTAACCTTTCATATCTCTAGGCAACTCCTTAAGACTATAAGGTGTATTAATAAATAACCTATATAAAATTCCTTGTCTTTTCAATATGAGTGGGGGGGAGAGAAAGAGAGGGAAGACATTTAGAACTCAGAAATTAAAAAAAAAAGAATGTCAAGAATTGTTTATACATGTATTTGAAGGAAAATAAAATATTAAATAAAAAATAATCATGTAAGCAAATACACAAAAGTAAGAAAGTATGAACATATATTAAGTACAGGATATGAGAGTTGAGGCATGCAATTATTAAAGACACTATGAAGTAATAATTTAAAAAGACTATAAGGTTTATTGAAGGTGCCAACCTGCATTAGTGGAGAGAGTTTCTTCACTTGGGAATTTTCTGTACCAATGCACCATCTAGTACTTTTATCTTTTAACTCTAAAATATAGTGACCAAAAAGGTAGTGGAGAGAGTATTGATAGAGATTTATATTCTCATATAGAAAGTCTGACCTAATGAGTGTCACCATGGTAGAGTGGGAAAGCAAGGAGATTTAGAGTGAGAAGACCTTTAAATCCCAGTTCTGCCTTTTACAATCTGTGTGACTTTGGTTGAGAAATTTTATTTCCCTGTGCCTCGGTTTCCATATCCATAAACAGATGCAATTGGATACAATAACCTATAAGGTTCTTTAGAGCTCTAAATCTATGAGCCTATGATTTAGATAAATGATCACCTCAGAACACTGTATAGGTGGCTATGTAAGCGATTGATTTCCACAATAAATATGTGTTTCTGTATCTGGTTTCTTAAGGTTAGGGAACGTACTGATAATTTCATTGGTAAGGGAACTCTCATATGAGGAAACTCCCTCTTTCAATGAGGTGTAAACCTCTTCTGCAAATTATAATCTCAAAGATTTGCCTATAGCAATGACAGGTTAAGTGACTTGCCTAAGGTCACACCACCAATATGTGTCAGAGGTAGGATTCGAACTCAGGTCTTCTTGGGTAGTTTCTTAAAGAAATTAAACCTTCCCTATTTTTTCTCATTTTAATTTGTTCATCAGCATATATATTGCTTAGCCTATGTTTTATCTCACACTAAAATCACTTTCTGATGCCCCATCATAGCAAGGATTTGGTTATGGGTTCTGAGAGGCAAGGCCAATGGTGTGAAAACTCAGAGGCTGGTACCATCATGTTATCAAGGCTATGTACATGGTCTGGATGACAGATTATATGTGTAACTAAGTGTCAAGAGATGACTACTACCTTAAGTCGTCCGTTTGATACAGAGGGATCCATCTATTTATATCTATCTATCTATTTATCTATCTATCTATCTATCTATCTATCTATCTATCTGTCTATCTGTCTGTCTGTCTGTCTGTCTGTCTATCACTGTATATCTGTGTGTCTTTAGCTACAACAACTATCAGCTCTTAAATTTTAGAAGATCTGATCTGCATTCCTCCACTGAGGACTCACAATGACAAAATCACAAATCCTTGAAGTGGCAATTTAAATATCCCTAAAAATGAGAAAATATGCAAATTGGATCTGCTCTTTTGAGTTATTTAGCCATCAGATTAAATGATATGTAATTCAAAATTAGAACTGCCATAACCAGATATTGAGAATAGCTTAAAACTTCCCAAGTTTCCTTTCCAGATATCATAGAAGTGTAGAATTTAAACTGAGAAGGAACCTTAGTTAGGGACTCACCCAGTCCAATCTTTTCATTTTACATATGAGAGTAGTAAACTCAGCCTAGAAAGTGGAGTTGATTAGATCAAGGTCACACAGGTGGCAAGTGGCAGATTCTGGATTTGAACCCCTGTTCTGAATCCTAAAGGATGCACCCAACATGATGGAGATCTTTAATAATTAGTTATACATGTTCTGCTGAAAAGTTTTGCCCATGTAGTTTCTATACAGATACTACTACAGTCATTTAAAAATGACAAGGATTGTGGGGAGAGTGGTCTTCCTGGAGTTAGCTATAAATAGTGAGCCTTTTAGAAATGGAGAATTCTTAGGAGGTTTGCATTTCTTCTCCATTTCCTTGAGGAATTCCACTACATATTTTGCTGGAGATGGGGAGGAGGGCACGAGAATGACAATTGACCCAATGTGGAGTTCTAGTATTTGAAAGGCACAGAAGTGGAATGAAGAGGACCCGGTTTGAGTTTCCAATTCAAAGCCATAAGTAGGAATTCTGCTGGGGCGATGATGAGGTTAAGTGTAATTGTTCCTCTTAGGTATGGTTTATCAGAGACAGATGACAATGGATTAACGAGCTTATCATTTTATCCTCATCTTGAAAAAAATCAGCAAGCTAAAGCTATTAACTATCATAGTTGTAATGGATTAAGAAACTGCTTTCTGTGTAACTAAAGAAAACCGTTTGGAAATATGCCCATAAAACATCTAGATAAAAAGGAATCAGCTTACAGACTTTATTAACTAAAGATAGTCTAGAGAAAGGAACCACTAGGTTTATTTTCCATGTCCTAATTAACTTTCACAGACCTGAGGGATTAGTAATTTTTAATTTTTTGTTGTCCTTTCATGATGAAGTTTATGAAAAAAAGAGGAGGGGGAGGAGGAGGAGGAGGAGGAGGAAGAACTTTATATTAAGGATACACTTATTGCTATCTATCTATCTATTCATTCATTCATTTATCCATTAATTGATTAATTAATTCATTCATTCTTTTATTTATTTATTTATTTGATCAAAGAACCACAGGATGGAATGAAAACAAAAATCTGGACGACATTAGTGTCTCTCAGTGGAATACACTCCAAAGGATGTCAACAATAATATCAGCATCTAGACATTTCATATAGTTTCATGTGAACAATGAGTTTGCCATTAATTTTGGTCATAATTATCAATGGTGATTATTATTCTTCTCATCACATCATAGTCGTCAGCATCTTTGATGAAAACAACATAATTCTCTTGTTGGCTTGCAGTGGGTGGATCTAGTGGTTGTGTGAAGACATCAGAAAATAGCTTGAATGGATGGCATATGGAATAATTCTGCCAAATTAGATAGTGAGTCTAAGATTAGCTTTAAAGTAGTACATTTGGGGCAGCTAGGTGGCACAGTGAATAGAGCACTGGCCCTGGAGTCAGGAGGACCTGAGTTCAAATCCGGCCTCAGACACTTGACACACTGTGTGACCTTGGGCAAGTCACTTAACCCCAATTGTCCTGCCTTCCCCCTCCAAAAAAATATTACTTTTATTTAAATTTGTAACATGAAATCTGTATCTTTATCTTGTTATCTTTAGAATTTGTATACTTTTTAATTAATTTTACATTTTCATACTTCACAATTCTTTTTAGAAATCTTCATTATCACTTAACTTTTCCTTTTTATTCATTTGATATTCAAAACAAAATGTCCTTTATCTTTATTACTCCTACATTTAAGCATGTAAATACCCATAGTTTCAAGTACAGAATGGCAGCATACACGTATTGCCATATTTGACTTGAACCAGAATTAGTAACATTTGTACAACGGTTCTCACCCACACACATAAACACCACACCTTTTTGCCCTCAGATCAATTTTTTAAAGAGTAAGATGAAAGGGAAAACATGGTGTTGCTTCCCAGTATAAAACTGATCAATTCCTGTTCTTTTACCATTTTTCTTTAACACACAATGTCAGAAGACCAGGTCAAGGCAAAATGGTCCCTTCTCCCTTCAGTAGGTTGACAAGTGGGTGCACAAGTAGATGTCTCATTGGAAAAGTACATCTCCTTGGTCTGAGTCAGTAACATTATAAATTGCCACTCTGACACCATCACACTTACATATCTCAGTTCTTTGACAGCCCACCATAGGGCAGGCTCTTGCCAACTATAAATATGAAAAGAGGAAAGTGCCTAAATTTGCCCAGATGTGGAACAGTTATCAGATGGAATGATATTTGGTAGGGATAGAAAACTGTTTGACATTTTCCCTCCCCATGTTCATCATGCCTCATCCACCCAGACAATGTGTCTCTAGGCACATTGTTTCACCATGAAATCCTTAAGGTTTGCCCTCTCCTATACAGCAACAGGACCAACTCAACATAGACATATTGTAGGAAATTTCTTTTTTTGTCTTGTTTTCCTATTTGAAATTGCAAGACAGTGGCCATTGCTTAAGGTGAAAGGAGTGAGGTAGCTCCAGGCTTTGGAGGATCACAAGGCTTTCAGTGCCCTAAAGCAAAGCCCTTGTTGCCTGGTCTTACACATTTACATCTTTAAAATCCTCAGATTACCTGTTGTCAGCACATTGTTTTGGATGATTAGAAGTTTTTCAGTTCCTCCAGCTGAGTTCACTTTAAAAAAATGATGATATGAACACCAGTGTCAGTTACCACTCGTGGAGGAGGTCTGCAACATCCATTAGTGCCGATTACATTTCATGGCTAGAGCTGTATCCAATTTTATGTATTTTCCTGTATTTTCTCTGCTAAAATGATTATGCATTTCTCCCTTGTACTGTGTAAAAGCATACGTGTGTGTGTATGAGTACATCTTAATGAAATCACATAGTTATCCATTTTGATATTGTGTACTGAATTTTTATGAGATCTTCCCCTAGTTTTAATTCATCCCACCCTTGTCCACACTCTTACTATCTGGAGGTTGAGCCACACATTTTGGCCCTGACTTGTTCTGTTTATCACCAACATGGCTTTGCCTCCCCAGCCAGATTGCCAATGCTTTAAGCAGGGTAGGACTTGTAACTGAAAGTTGTTTGCATGTCCTCTGGTGTGCTTAATATGGATTCTGTTAGCATTTGTTGTTTATATCTTCGTTGGCCATTGGCAACCCAAGATTTCTGCCTCTTGCCATTTGTTCAAATTGTTCTATCAAGCACCAAATCATTATAATAACTAGAAAATTATTCATCTCCTCCCTGGTTAGCAAAGAACCAATTTCTGTGGGTGGAGCAGGGTATATATGTAGTCAGACAACCCATTAATCAATCAGTCTCTTGACCATAAATAGCTCACTGTTAATTTTCTGTCTTTATTGCTGACATAATAATGGGAAGAGTGGATGGCAGTTGGTTTGACTGCTCATCATTTGTAATGAATCACTCTCTCCTAAATAGTGCAACTTCTAAATTCTGAATCACTTAATTCACTGGAGATGAACAGAATACAAAGATTATTCTACTAGAAATAGAATCAATAAGCTTTGTCATTTATCATTATCATCATCATCATCATCATCATCACCTTTAATAGAATTATTTACACTCAAAAACATGAAAGAATCTGTGATCCCCTTGATTTGGACATTCCCTCTTCAACTATGCAGATCACAACTTATCCATATATGCCGATTCTGTAAGACTTTTGTCTATATGGTCCCACAGATTCAGCACAGAGTGTCCACTGTGTGATAAGGAGATCAGAGAGGACTTCCCTGCCCTTGATTCATTCAAGTCACCTGGCTCAAATGACTCATATTCTCTGTTACTGAAAGAACTGACAGACATGGTTGTTGAGCTTATTAATGAAATTGGCCAGTTGTAAGGGGGAGAAAGGAAAATATCTCCTACCAATTTCCACAAGCCGTTAAGTCTAGGGCACCTCTAAAATATATTGGGGGGTTTGTTTGACTCCTAGGACATTTTGATCTTGATCTTAGTTCATCAGCAAGGCTAAAACCCCAATACCATAGAAAGATTGTTTGGAAGAATTGGGCTTATTTAGCCTTCATGGTTGACCTCTAAAAATACGTGGACTGTCATGTTGAAGAAGGCTTAGCTTTGTTCTCCTTCATGTTACAGAGACAGAGAACTGAGTCTTGAAATATGGAAAGAAGGAAGAAAGGAGAGAGGGAAGGAGGTCAAGAAAGAAAGAGAAAGGGAGAGAGGGAAATACACAGAGAGAGGGGGGAGGGAGGGAGAAGGGAGAAGGGGGAAGGGGGAAGGAGGAAGGGGGAAGAGAAAAGGGAAGGGAAGGGAGAGGGGGGAAGGAATGAGACAGAGAATGGGACAAAGTAGTGAGAGGAGGAAGGGAGGGAATGAAAAAGAGGAAGAGAGAGAGAATCAAAACCCTGAAAAAAATGCTGTGGCATCTTCTTGACATTTTAATTCTTATAGGATGCTTTGCATGTGAAAAAAGTCCACAATTAGATGAATGCTTGCTTGTATACAAAATCTGGAGTGTGTGTTTTTAAGTACAGTGTCATAACTTCCACAAATTTCCCCATACTATGCATATTTTAACTTAATTGTTGTTCTTAGCTTACAGTTGAAAACTTTTTTGTCTTTTTTTTAAGCATAGTCAATTACACCACACATAAACAGCTCTGATTCATGAAAAAAAAAGTTGATGTGGCTGCACATGATTGTCTCTGCTTTCAAAAATAAATATCCTTATTTGGTTCTGACTTCTGAGCAGCATAGTAAGCACATGAATTCTGTCTCTTATGTCACCACACACTCAGACAACCATCACAAGAATTTGGTTGTCAAGAGTGGAGTTAATTGTGTGTTGCCCTCAGTTCTGGTCATTCTTGTAGAGGCTGGCTCCCCTCCAGGCTCCCCTGTTGCTTGTACATCCTTTCCTGGTACAAAGATACTTCAGCCTCATGAGCTTATGTTACTGGCTGTCGGAGACTGAAGCATTGACTTTGAAAATACTGTTCAGTTTGTCATATCTATTACATACGTGTAACTTAGATGAGTAATCTATTCTAAAATATATTATCCATCTTTTGTTTATTTTTAGTCTGGAAAAAAGTAAGCTGCTTGAGGAGGGTGACTTTTATTTTTAATTTGTATCCCAAGTGACTAGTATAGTGCCACATTTATTAGGACTTTCTTAATGAATATTTATAAGGGCAACTAGGTGGCATCTTGGATAAAGTTCTGGCCTTGGAGTCAGACTTCAAACCTTGCCTCAAGTACTATGTGACTCTGGGCAAGTCACTTGATGTCACTAAGAATCAGTTTCTTCATCTGTAAAGTGAAATTTTTTTCATAGGGTTGTGAAACGAATGAAATAACATGTAAAGTGCTTAATAAATGTTGAAGTATCATTTAAGTGCTAGTTATTAAGTTGACTGGACTGAATTTATGTTTTTCTTTTTTAAATTAAGCCCAGCTGAGCATAAAATGGAAGCATCTAACCTTTGCCTCCCAACATTCCAGATTCTTCTATATATGATCTATATGTCATAAATCTGTTTGTAAAATTATTTAGTGAATTTAAAAAAATACAGATAAACCCACTTTTAGCTGAGGAATCAATGTAAAGTGCAATGGGTATACAAGATTCTCTGAATTTAAGTCTCTCAGATGAATTTATCCTGGTGCAAGAGAAAGACCATCAAACCAAGAGTCAAAAGCCCCAGGTTCTAGTCCTACTATGCCATTAATTACATCCATGTAATTTCCTCAATTTCTTCATCTGTTACTGAATGTTTCAGGCTCTAAAATCCCTTTGGACTGACCTCAGAGATTGTAGGCTTGAAGGGACCCTCTTGGGTACTGCATCTTATACCCATATTTTTTAGTTGAGGAAGCTGAGACTTACAGAGTTGTTAAGTCAAGCAGTAGATCTTCAGTCCTTGTTGCTGTTCTTTCTTTTCTTAAGACAATGTTTTTAAATTTGTTTTATTTGAGGCCACCTGACTTGGAGTATCAGCCTCTCAGACTCAAAGCTAGAAGCAATCTTGGAGGCCATTTCATACAACCTCTTGAGGCCTAGAGAGGTTAATTAACTTGTTCAAGGTCACACAGTAAATGACAGAGGCAGAATCAGAACCCAGATTCTCTGATTTCAGATGCAGCCCAGACCAGTTTCTGCTTTATTACACTGAATGTTTAAAAATCCCAAGTCTGACTTATTTTCCATACAACTCTGGTTAAGTCACTTACCTTCTCAATGGCCAGGATAGTGTCTCAACTAGCTTCTCTGTTGATTTATAGAGGTATTACAAGCTACCAATATTTACAAAATCATGAATCCGGATCCTAATGATGTTGATGTTGTCTTTAGTGCAACATGATTTAAAGTTCAGATTGCTGTCTTATAGAATACAAAAACAGCATAGTAGTCAGTAATCAATGGCATGCTCATTAATGGAATAGATTGTGAGCTCCCCAAGAGCAGGCACTGTCTATTGCCTCTCTTTGCATCCCCAGAAGTTAGCACAGTGCCTGGCACTTGATAAAGGCTATATGACTGACTGTCTGAAGTTTTGTAGAGAAAACCGGATTTTATGTGAGATAAAAACTAAATAGAACACAACTCCTTGAGGCCAGTAACTGTTTTGTCTGTGAATCTGTTTCCCCACTTCTTAGAATATAATAGGCACTTAATAAATGATCATTGAATTGGATTGAATACATTTCCTATCATATATTGAAATCTCAGCTCTCTATTTAACATATGCATATTCCAAAGAGTTCCTACCCTCACAGAGAAGTTGCATTATTTATTTTTCTTGGTAGACAGTTATGATTCTCACCCAAACCTGCCCAGATTTTGTGCAGAGGCTCCATGCAAACAACTTTTTTCCTTTTTTCCCCCAAATGTTTTACTTTTTCCAGTTTGAGGTAACCCTCATTTTAGATCAATGGCAGGATAATAAGACATCATTTCCCTTGTGTAGGAGTATGCTGGATTCAAAATCCTTTACATACCTAATGGAATCCAAGATCAGCTTACCTGTACTGACTATTGAGGCATTTTTAAAAATGTAAATGTTCTTTATTCTGGCTTTCTCATAGCAAAAGCATGAGTCACTTGCAAACCATAATAGATTCTGGTATGCTACATGATGAAATGTGTGGGATATGCTGAAACAGTTAATCCAGGCCCATGGCTGAAGAATTTCCAGAGGTTTCAAAAGGAAAGAGAGGGGGAGGGGAGCACAAAACAAGGAAAGATACAAATTAGGACAATTTTTCTAGCAAATGAAGTAATTTTGGGTAAGAAAGTAGGATTATTTCAATCTTAAATAATAAATGGCAATGCTAGGTAGTTACTATGGAATCCCATTCACTTTGATATTTGGATTTCAGTGGTATGTATTTGACATACAAAAAGTTAATGTGATCTGAGTTGTACTGAATCTAAATGCATGCTACTGATTCTTCGTACAATGAGCAGATAGAATGAAGAATGTTAGTCTTTATTTGTCGCAGAAGAAAAGAGCTAGTTCCAGGATGATAGATAGGGGAATTGAGGGAAAAGGAATTTATAAATGTTTCTGTCCTAGAGAAATGCGGCCTGTAGTTATTATCATAAAAAGATGACACTTTTTTTAGATATAGTCAAAATGTATATACTTACTTGGAGGAGTGTTGGAATTAGCTCCTTAGTTCCATACGAGGTCAGCTACCTAGCCATGACTGCTGCAAAGCAGAGACACATGCCATAATTCTCCCTCTCCACCTTAGCAAGGTCAACAGTAATAGGGAGCAACTGGTGCCAAGGTGTTCTTAGGTTAAAAGTGGCAGTAAGCTCCAGTTGTCTCAGATCCCATAGGGAGAAGCAGAATTCTTCTCTTTACCCCTTCCCCTCCTACCCCACTGCACCCCAAGCCTCATGGGCTTTTTGCCTAATCCCCTTTTCTCATAACAAGGTCAAATGAAATGTTTAGTGTCTGAATAGCCTTCACTATATGGCTATAACATGCACAAACTCTCTCCCTAATTAGATGACCCAGCCTCTGATTTGCTGAGGAAATCAAGGATCCAGATCACTTCCAGTGGATTCAAGCCTTGCCTTTCTTAGTCCCATCGCACACATTCACAGACAAACAGAATCAAGGTTGATAGCTACCTAGTTTCATTAAAACAGTTTAAATAACATAGAAATGAAAATGAGAAGTATTGGTTCCAAATGCCAGCTGTTTTGCCTAGTCACTGTAAAATGACAAAAGTGTTTTGGTTTTTTGTTTATTTGCTTGTTTATATCTCCTTCATTACCTCACTGTCAGAGGAGAAGATGAAATAGGCAGGTTCCTGCTCTGCGCCAGAACCAGTTGGTCTCACTGACCATCATTTGCAGTGTTGACCCCACAGCTCTCTCCAGCTGACCTTGTTAGCCCCTCCCTTCCTCTGTCATTCTACAGCAGTTAATCTTTACTCTTCTGCTCATGATTCCCAGGAAGAGGTCACAGAAAATGTTCTGGCTTCACCACCATCAGTGTGCATAGCCTTTCAATGATAAAATTTTACCTCAACTTTAGTACTGATGATACCTTGGAATATACTTCTTGATATTACCTGCTCTATACTTTGTCTGGATTTCAAATAGTACCACATAATGAGAAACATCTTTTCCAAGGCTAAAATTTATGCCAGATGAGTATGTATTGTGTGTGTGTCCATGTACACACACATTCATATATGTGTGTTTATATACACATGCATATATGTGTGTATACACACATATAAATTTACATATTATATATGCATGGGTATATATGTATGTTATAGATGTACATGTGCATATATAGGAATTTATTTAACCATCTTTTAGTGAAAGTTTGTTTAATTAGGTCAATAGAAGATTTTAAAAAAATTGTAGTTTTAATTAAAACATACAACTTAGAGTGCATTTGAGAAAAATTATGCCATTAGGAAATTGGAAAAAAAATGGCTAAACAAAGTTCTAAAAGTAAATGACAATAGAAGAAAATGTTTTCTGGTACAACATCAATACAAAAAAATAGATGATTGACCCATTTTGCAAATACTAAAACTTAAACTATATATTTTTGACTGTCTATAGTCTAACATAGCATTACAACTCAGAAAAAAAGACAGAAAAAAGTGAGGGAGAAAAAAAAGAAGGAATAAAGGAAGAAAAAAAGGCATAGCCCAGGCATTCCTTCATTTGACCAACTCTAAGTTTAGATTGCAGAAAGTTTAGCTATCTCAAGAGTAACCCACATGACAACATGCTACTTGATCATTTTTCTAAAATATAGTTTCAGGACAATGATGGTAAAGAAAAGTGAAGAAAATCATGAAGGAATGAAGAGCTAATTACCATCTATGGATATCCTTTTGACAGTGGGGGTATCGATAAGTTTTTATAAATGTTACATAGAAAAGACAACCAATTTTATACAAGAAATTTTACACAATTCTGTAAGATTTCTTCACTTTGCTATCATGATTTGTACAAACACATTATGATTTACTTGAACTCATAATAATGATCTACTTCCTTGGTCATTTCTCTTCTGTGATCAACGTCTTCATCTATGAACTTGTGTCCAAGGTTTTTCATCGCTTGGCAAAGTTCTGCTGAATGCATTATAACCATTACGATCTTTATCAAGCACATGATAGTTTCCTCAATTTCTTATTTGCCATCTGTGCCTTTAATTTTTCTGACTATCATTGTCAAAAATTCTTGGAAGTCAATTTTGCTTTACCATCAACACCCTCTTCATTAACCAAATCTTTTAATTTAGTCTATGGGGGTTCTACCCAAGTGACCCCATTAAAGCTTTCTTTTAGGACCATCTCCATCCTTGTAAGAAAAGGAAAAGGCATTTTTCAATTCTGCAATCTGCTTTCTTGCCAGTTGGTCAGCCATGCAATTAGTGCCCGAGTTCCACCCAGAAAACTTGCATGCTTGGTCACTGCATGCAAACACATACAAAGGGATAAATAGTAATGAGGACTGCTCTACATTTTCATCCCTTTTGCCTTTACAGATTAGTGCATGTGGTACACAGCATCCAAGGTTTAAATTTTCTAACAAGGCTTAAAGCTTTGCTTTAGCATTCCAGAGATTAAAAGGAAACCGCAATGATTCATTATGTATATATCCTAAAAGAAAACAAGTTTGGAGCTAAAAAAGGCCTCTAAGATGCTGTTGTCTCATTAAGAGGCAGTCATGGCACTGTGGCCTTTGAGCTATGAACACTTGAGTTTGAGGTTTCCCTCTGACACATACCGTCGTGTGACCCCAGGCAAGTCACTTGACTCTCAGCGATCTAGGCAATTCTCCTAGACTAAACATTGGAGAGGAGGTCCTGATCTTTGCTGGTAGAGGTAGTTTTCTTCTCTATGCATCCCCTAAAAGAATGAAATCATAGATCTACTCCTTTTGGTATCATGATTCTTTTGTCTAAATCTTATTTAAATTTCAGTTATGCTATGTATGTGTACATGTGTGGCAAATGGTATGTGTGTATATACTAGAACCAGATTTCAAAATCCACAATGCCCAAGGCTGACTCTGGTGGGGACAGAAAGGTAGTCAAGATACAGCCAGGACCAAGAGAAAAGCCAGCTAGTATCAGGGTTAATGCAAAGGTCTCAGAGATCAGAAAAAAAGTGCTGATGATTTGTGAGTCAGTGAATGTAGAGTGAACAGTTAGAAAGTATATGCAGCTTGTCAAAATTAAAGATCCTGGGGTGAGAAACTTCAGGAGGAGTAACTAGGTCTTCAGAACCAGAATCCAGTAAGTCTAAATGACTCAAAATACAATAGGAATCTGGGTCAGAGATAGTCCTTTGGCCTCCTATTTCTTGATGGACATGGAAAATTAAGAATGATGGGTGTAGAAAGAGATAGCACCTAATGGACCCAATGTAGCTCTGACTGTGCTCAGGTCCTTATGTATAGTGAGGAACAGAAGAACTTGAGCTCTAAGGTTATTAGTCAGTCGGTCAAAAGGAATTTATTTGAACTTACTATATGCTGAGTACTAGGAAAAAGGCAAAAATATGATGCCTGTCATGAAGAAGGTCCCATCTTAATGAGAGGAGACAACACTGAAATAATTATGTACATACTAACTAGACCTGCACAGAGTATATGGAAGGTAATCTTAAAGGGGAGATTCTAGGAAGAGGAGGTGGGGGTGGGCTTCAGAGGACAAGGGAAGTCTTTCCAGAAGGTGAAATTTGGTCATTGGTGGAAACCACAAGGCAGGAAGCCTCATCCCAAGCAGAGAACAGATCCTAAGTTAATGATGGCTATCTTTAATCATGTTTCCATTGCCAAACCTATCAAAGATGGCATCAATTTAATGGAAATGGTCAGTAGTAACATTGGCACTATAATGGTTCCATCCTGCTAGGAGAAGTGCATGCCATTCTAAGAACATTTTGGATACTGGGAATTATTTTTAGCTAATAATGTTGGTGTGTCTCTTTTTTCTTTTTCTATTTTTTTTTTTTTTAGAAAATGTCACTATGAAAGTTTCAGATAAGTTCCTTAAGAGTATGAATTATTTCAGTTTTTATATTTCCAAGGCCTGGCACATATTAATGATTTAATGAATTCCTGTGGATTGATAAGAAAATTGATGTAATGTATCAGTAAGCCTGGGTCTTAGAAAGCCATGTTAGGAAGCTCAGTCTCTAGTAGATCTTAGCAGGCAGGAAAAGCCTGGAACTGACTGTGTTTCTACTTTCTGAAGACTATCCAAAGTAAGTTCTAAGAAGCTCAGCATCTGACAGTTAACCAAAATTGATAAATTTGTTGCCTCTCCTACAAAGAAAAAAAATAAACAACTAATGGAAACTGTCTACTAATGAATATAGTGAGTTTGTGTCAATGGAGGGAGTACTGATATGTGGATTAAAGTAAAGTCTTATTTATTCAATACAAGAAATTCAGGTAGGAAACTGTTATAGTAATCCAGGCAAGAGGGGACGAAGACCTAGAGGAGGGGGGTTGTGATGTAAGCAGTGAGAAGATGACAGATACAATCGATGTCTAGGACATGAAATATACCAATTGGATATTCAAGATGATGGAGGCTACATGACTACAAGGAAGAGAGTCTGGTTGACTAGAAGAATGGTATTTCCCTCAAAATAGAAAGTTATGAGTAATGGTGAGATTGGGGGAGAGATAAAGATTTATGTTTTGGACAAGTTATATTTGTAATGCCTAAGGGGAATTCAAGTGGAGATTTCAAGTAAGCAATTAGAGATGCTCATGAGAGAGATGAAGCCTGGTATTGTAGATTTGGGAGTCCCCATGGAGTTAGTAGTTGATACCATAGAAGCTGGTGACATCAGAAGGAGAGTGTAGGAAGATAATGAGAGGGCCTATGGTGGACCCCCCTCAGGGAAACTGAAACCTATAGAGGAGAAGTAACTTGATCAAAGTAGCTTGGGCTTTCTTGCAGCCATCACATTTTTTCTTTCTTTTTTTTACTTTTCTTGGGCACCTTTTGCTTTTTCTCAGTAATTCAACTTGGTCTTTGTTTTCCCCATTCTGGTTTGAGTTTTTAGGGCCCAGTTCCAAGAGGAAGCACATGGCTCCCAGTATTTACTCAGACTTCTGCAATCTTCTGAGTTAAACAATTTTGCTTAGGTAGGGCACCAAGCAAATAACCCTGGCTTGGATCGCTCAAACAAAGCTGCTAATATTTGTAAAAATCTATAAACATTACATGTAAAAGGAATGTTTGTTTAGCTTGAGTTGAAAATCAGCACTGGAGATGGAAGTGAAAATGGAGAGAGGAAAAGAAAATGTTTTGTTTTCCAAAGTTGAGGTATGCTGTTTAAGGGGGGAAAAATGCAGATTATTCTCAACCATTAAAATGTGATTTTTTTTTTCTTTGCCCCAGAACTTAGTTGCCAATGGGTGGCCATCTTGGAGAAGATTTTACACTATGTGCCATTAAAGGCTGTGTGGTTTTCAGCCCCAGTGGTTGACTATAGTCAAAACTAAGGATGACAATGATAGCTGATAAGTGGAACCTATTATGGGAATACCATTTAAATCAGTTCCTAGCAATATGTCAATCTATTCATTAGTGCATAACAAAGTCTCAGAGTAGGAGCTCTCAGAAGCCGTATAACCTAATCCTCTCTGCCTCTCTACTTTTTTATCCCTTTTATATCTTTTCTTAAGCAAATAAAGGAATGATGTGGAATTAAAAAAAAAAACAACCTTTACAATTCTTTGAGGTCAGGTATTCTCTTTTGCTTATAATAGTATTCCAATACTTAGCACAGTTCCTGGCATGTAGTAAGCATGTAATAAATGCTTTGTCTTTCTGTTGACCCATATCTGAACAAGAATCCTTTCAATAGTCTTGACAAGTACTCGTCTGTCTTTTCTTGAAGAACTTTAGTGTTAGGAAATCCATTTCCTCCTGGAAAAGTCCATTCCATTTTCAGATACCTTTCATTGTGAGGAAGTATTTCTTGATTCAAAGGTAAATTCACACCTGTGATTTCCATCCATCATTCCTTAGTTCTGGCTTCTGAGGCCAAGTGGAAGAAGCCTAATATCTTCTCCACATCACAGAACTTCAATTACTTGAAAATAGCCATTATTTCCTTTCAAATTTTCTTTTCTCCAGACTTATCATCCCCAGATCCTTAAAGGACCTCTCATATAGCATGAATTTTTGGTCCTTTAGACTTCTTCTTTGGAGATTTGAGTACCATACCCGGGAATGCTTCTGTTGCCTGTGATTTGGAAGGTTTTTATTCCTTTGGATGGTCAAATCATGGATGCTTCTTGTCAAATTGTGATCATTCATTGGGTATACATATTTAATCTGGTATTTAATGTGGTATTAATGTTTTTAAAGTATATTATTATATACCATAAATAAATAGTACACTACTCATATAAATATTAAATATTACATTATTTATTCTCCTGTAGGTAGAAATAACACTCCAGGATATCAACGACAATCCACCAGTATTTCCAACAGATACACTTGATCTGACGGTAGAAGAGAATATTGGAGACGGATCCCGGATAATGCAGCTGACCGCCATGGATGCTGATGAGGTAGCATTAAGTTTGATTCCTAAGGACCCCATGTAATTAATGGTCTGAGGCACTTATGGCTATGCTATTAAGGTTAAAGATTGGGTATATTTTTCCAAAGACCATTAATTTCTGAATCCAGATGGAAGAAGCACATGATGGAAAAAGATAAAGTCATTTCTTTTCTCTTTGATCACTGGCCATGACATAGTTCACTGTGAGCCTGGTTCCACTTGTTTTCACACTACTGTTATTTTCATAAAAAGGACAATTGTGCCTACTAACTTTGTGTTATGGAAATCTGTTTTGCTTCCATGCCCATGAAAGCTATGAATTAGAATGTTCATTATGTCTGATTCTACCTTAGGGGTTTATAGCTTTATACAATGTTTATTTTCCCTATGCAAGTCAAATCAACAAACATTTATTAAGGGCCTACCCTGTGCCAGACACTTTGTTAAGCACTGGGGATGCAAAGAAAGGCAAAAATATCCCTGCTCTGAAGGATTTCCCAATTCCATTTCATTAATAAAAGTTAATAACTGAGGCCTAATTTGACAAATGCTAAGGGATGACAAAATGATGTATTAAAAAGAACAATGAATTTGGAGTCAGAGGAACTGGGTTAGAGCCCCAGTTCTGCTATTTACTCTGTGTGTCAGCTTTTAGCACAATGCCTGGCATATGGTAATTGCTTAATAAATGCTTGTTCTCTTCCCACCTAAATAGTAAGGCAATAATAACAATGTAGATGATAATTGTCAAAATGCCTAACTTAGTTCTGTATTGCAAAATATACTAGACTCTCCACATAGAAGGTAGAAGGAGTAAACCATTTATTCAGACACCAGAGAACCATATCCCATAACCAAATGCTCAGTTCCCACAGCCAGTCAATCCACTTCATCATAACAGCAAGGAACCCAAAGCATTCAATACAGAAAATCGCAACATGGACCCTCAACATCTCCAAACGTCTCTGACTCTCTGCTGGGGTCTTTCCCCAAACAAACTCACAGTACAGCTAAATCAGCCTGTTCAGTTTTAACAGTCATGAAGACAGCCCATAGCAGCCACCAGCAGCCATATTCTCTCTCTCTCTCTCTCTCTCTCTCTCTCTCTCTCTCTCTCTCTCTCTGTCTCCATTTTCTGTGACATAACTTCCTTTTCCTGTCAGGAAGCTCCTCCCACCATACTGTCTTAGGCTTCCTGGGATGTAAGAAGGTCACATGGCCTATTAATGGATGGGAAAGATCTTCAAATCAAAATCGCTACTACACCACCCCAACCCAGGTGGACCTAGACAAACCACTTCTCCTCATTGAATTTTAGCTTCCTTATTTTGAAAATGACAGTGTTGGACTAATAGCTACTAATAATAGCTAGTGTTTATATAGTATTTTAAATCTTGCTATGCACCTTACAAGTATTATCTCATTTGATCTTCACAAGAAATCTATGAGGAGGGTGATATTATGATGCCCATTTTTCAGCTGAGGAAACTGAAGTAGACAGGTAAAATGAGTTGGTCAGGGTTGCACAGATAATAAATGTGTGAGGCTGGATTTAAACTCAAGTCTTCCTGGATCCAGGAGAAGTTCTTTATTCACTGTACCACCTAGCTCCCTCTTCTTTCAAGACTAGGTATTCTCTAATTCTTCCATCACAATGTTGGCTTTGGAGGCCTGACTGAATTCTATGCCCCAGAATCCATAGAACCTTCTGGGACTGGGGTGTTTGTCCACTCTGGTTTCTTTATTTAGAGTTGAGTGGGGGTAATAGCAGCATCATCTTTAGTGCGGGCTATGAGGATTCCAGCAGGCTTCCCACTAGCATAGAGGAGATGACCAAAGAGAAGTTTAGTCACTAGCTGGTCTCCTTTCTGGATACTCTGAAGGAGGCTGAGGGCAACTTGGAACTCAAGATCCTGGGCCCACCTAGGACCATGGCCACTGATTCAAGACAATTGAGGATTTCTAGGATCATATGTTTGCTGGCTGCCATCATTGAGAACTTCAACATCATTCTACAAATTGTTCTGAATCAAATTTGAGGTTGAATAGATGCTACACCTGAGAGTAGAAGCCGACACCAGTGGTTTGTTCAGGGTGCTGGATGAGCTGAACCTGGCCAGGTGGGTTGAAGTCCTGAAGGAGGAACTGGCCTACCTTAAGAACAACCATGATGAGGAAATGAGTGCTCTAAATGGACAAGTGGATGACGAGCTTGTCATGAAGAAGGGTCAACTTGTCCAAGAACCTTCCTGACATGAGAAATCCATATGAGGTTATAACTGAAAGAACATGGAGACATCCTGAGGATTGGTTCACCAGCAAACCTGAAGAGCTGAACTAAGAAGTTGCCTTCTACCTGGGATAGCTCCAAACAAGCAAAATTGTGGATGGATCTTTCAGAGGTTGGAGATGGAGCTGCATTCCCAGCTCAGCATAAAAACTCTTTTTGGAGATATACTAGAAGAAAGGGAAGCCCATGAAGGAGGTCAACTGGTCCAAATACAAGCCCTGTTTGACCCCTGTGAGACTCAACTCAGTGATGTCCCAACATACACAGTGTTTCAGAATCAGGAGTATAAATCACCACCCATCATAGCCACATGGGGTCACAATGCTTACTATTGCAATGTGCCTAACAAAAACATCTCTAAGCTACAAAAGGTTCTTAGGTGGGGAGAGTCCTCATTACAGGTCCATTTGAGGTGGTGCAGAAGAGTATTTATGACCCCTTGCATTAAGGGGTGTCTGGATGGAAATCAATGAAGCCTGAGCTCTCTTCTCCTATCCTGATTAATCAAATTAATAGCCTCAAGGTGGAAACAATCCTACCCTTTCTTCAGTTTCTCTATTATTCCATCCCTTTGCAGACCTAAGAATGATACCATTATGTGGTGGTTCAAGGAGAAGCTCAATTGAATTTTTTTTCAGGAAGACCCTGAGCTTTAATCTTGCCTCAGACACTCAGTAGCTGTGTGGCCCTGGGAAAGGCTCTTGCTTTCTGTAACAGCCAGCATGGAGAGAACATTTGAATGTTCATGCCTTACATGTCCCTCACTGTCCTCACTTATAAAAAAGGGATCACAATGACACCGACTTCCCAAGCTTGTTGTGAGAACTAACCAAGATAATTGTAAACTGCTTTGCAGTGCTTAGAACTACTTATAAATGCTAGGCCAGTGATAGGGAACCTGCAGCCTCAAGGCCACATGTGGCCCTCTAGGTCCTCAAGAGCAGCCCTTTGACAGGAATAGAGTCTGTTAAAGGACCACACTTGAGGACCTAGAAGGCCACATGTGACTTCAAAGCCATAGGTTCCCCACCCCTGTGCTAGGCCGTTATCATTTTCTGGTTTTATTTTGTACAAATATTCACACATGTTCTCTTGGGTATGCTCATACACACTGAAACAGGACCACAGATTGGAAGCTAGAAGGGATCTTTTAATGGTGTCAGTATTTGTTGAATGGCTGAGATTTCAGTCATTATTAATAGATCAACTCAATTCAGCAATCAGAAACTGTGCTAGGCTACACTAGCTATGCATAGATGAAAATGAAACAAAATCTGTCCTAAAGAAGCTTATATTCAAATAGGGATAGTATTCATTGTGCTTTCATCAGATTGTTTGACTTGGAGTCAGAAAGAACTTAATGCAGATCCTGCTTTAGACACTTGCTAACTCTTTTACCCCTCACTTAACCTCCCTCAGCCTCAATTTCTTCATCTGCAAAACAGAGATAATGATAGGAAAATAACATATCCAGAGTCACCCAGCTCTTCTTTCTATAAACCATATTTTGTACATAATTTGTACATTATCTATAAACTATGTGACGCAGTGGATAAAGCAATGTACTTGGGGTCAGGAAGACTCATCTTTCTGAATTCAAATCCAGCCTCAGACATATACCAACTGTGTGAGCCTGGGCAAGTCACTTAACCCTGTTTCCTTCACTTTCCTCATCTGTAAAATGATCTTGAGAAGGAAATTGTGGACTGCTCCAGTATCTTTGCCAAGAGAACCCCAAATGGGTCACAAAGAGTCTGACATGACTGAAAAACAACCAAACCACTGCTGCTGTATAGTGTAGGGCTCATTTACAAACATTCCACAGGTCAATGATGACAAATTTTTGCTTTTGTTTATTTTATCATTTCACTATTGATACTGATTTTCTAAGTCTTTGAAGCTAATATATCCAAGTCACTTTAGAAAGACCTTGGAGGAAAGGAATTATGGCTTTAGTTTAGCAAAGTGTTAATGCAGAGGTTCATTTAAAAATCATTTGAAACATGTGTTGGATACAGATTCCCCCCTCACCTCACTCCCCCCCCCCACCTTTAAGGAAGCATGTGACTATTTGAGTCTCTGGGTATAAACAGAATGATTCAGACCCTAATGGACTGGACTGGGCTGATTGCACTGTATTTCCTAGGGCTGGACTTGTTATTGAAAATGTTACTTAAAGCTGTAAAATGCATTTGCAATTTATAGCTATTTACTTTGAGAATTCCTTCCCCTATGCCTTTGTCTCTGTGTTTCCTCTGGAGAGCTGAATGTTTTCAAGAGACGTTATTTCCATGGCTCCGCAAGGGAAACGTGATATTTGTTCCTTGTGGTATTGCTGATGTTGTGTATTGGGGGATATGAAATAAATAAGGAGTCCTTTCATAAGAGCTAATTAAATCATTGCTCCTGCCCAGAAGTTTGTCAGCCATCTACTGAATGTTTTTCAGTTTGCCACATTAGTTGCCCTTTGGTATGGAAAAATGGAATAAAAGGAGAAAGAAAGAAGGAAAGAAAGAAGGAAAGAAAGGAAGCAAAAAAGGAAGGAAGGAAGAAAAGAAAGAAAGGAAGGAAGGAAGAAAGGATGGGAGGAAGGAAGGAAGGAAAGAAGGAAGGAGAGAGAAAGAAAGGAAGAAGGAGAGGAGAGGAAGGAAGGAATGAAAAAAGGAAGGAAGGACAGAAGGAAAGAAGGAAGGAAAGATGGAAAGAAGGAAGAAAGAAAGAAGTCGTTACTTCCACATTCCCCCAACCTCCTTGACTCATAAGAATTAATTATTGGATGTCTTAAAGCCACCTCATTCTTTGGGTCAGGTTGTTGACAAGGTTTCTCCAAGGCTAAAAAAATGTATCTAGTAGATATAATTTTTGTGTTGTGTTTTCTTTGCTTTTAATCTAATTTGAAAGAGCTCATCAGTTTCCTAATCAATCCTGAATGCTGGTGATTTGATAGCTGGGAATACATTAAGGCAAAAATGAAAAATCTTGTTAAATGGAACAAATGATTTTTTTAAGGCAATCAGCTCAGAAATCAAAATTCTCATTGAATGTTTTTGCCTAACCATAAAATTAGAGGAAAGTGTTTTACATGCCCCAGATATACCTGAGTACACAAACACTGTATGGAGCAGGAGGTTAAACACAGCTGGTGAAGGACAGTGGGAGAATTTTCTGCTTTTATCTCTCCTCCCTATTTTCAAATGTGATTTGAGGTGCTCACCCTGGTAGCAAGGTCATCCTATTGAATAGTAGAAAGGGCCTGTCAAAAAAGACATATGGCAATTCAATTCAGTCCAATCTTATAAGCACATATTAAGCACCTGCTATATAAGAAAATATGACTAGATGTTAGCAATGCAAAGACAAAAACGAGTTTCTGCTCTCAAGGAGTTTTACACATTATTAGAGGTAATAATACAAACCAAGACATATAAATACAAAATACAGGGATAGGGATTTGCCTGTGAGTTCTGGGTGAGAAAACTCTTTGTGCCAATGAAGGTGAGCAGAAATTACAATCTTAGGGGGTTGTCCTGAACGGAGAGTTTAAGTTACATGTTTAGGGTCATACAGTCAGTAAGTGTCAGAGGTAAGACTTGAATCTAGTTATTCCTGGATGTGAGGCTGGTTCTCTATATGCCATCCCAGGTTGATCCTTGATAAAGAGAACATGGTGTAAGTACTGGGGGGAGGGCACAGGTCTAATATGAAGATCAGTTTTTTAACAACAACAAACGGGTTTCAGAGAACATAAGAGAAGAATAGTGAGGAGTGGTATAGGGACAGGAGGAGCAGGGGACTAACATGGCTGGGTATAAAAGATCAAGGAGTAGTGCCCAGGGAAGGGAGCCTTGACCTAAGCAGCCTACAACTCAGAATTTCTGGAACTTTAGGGCAGTATATTGTCAGAGCAGCAAAAGGCAACGTTGACGTAATTATCACTCCCTGAGCAAGAGCAGGCAGCAGGATACAGGGGAAATCCCTGGTCCTGCCTAATGATCAAGCCAAGGGGAGCCAATGCAGTCTAGGGGGCTGTTCAAAGAACTCATCCTCCAATACCCAACCAGGTCATCTCTAATGCAAAGCTTACTCAATTTGATCTTCTCCCCCAGTGGTGGGGGCTCAGGAGGTTCTTTGTATATTGTTAACTTTCTCTCTCTCTCATGTGTATATGTATATGTGTGTGTATATATATATAAGGGTGTATATTTGCATGTGTATATATGTATTTACATATGTAGGTGTATGTATAATGTATATGCATATATATGTGTATATAAGTGTCTGTGTATGTATAATGTATATGTATGTATAATGTATGTGTAATCACAGGTCTATGGGAAATGAAATGATTTATCTGGAGGATAAAATTTATATTCAGATTTCCACAGATGTCCATTTTTTGTTTAACAAGGTTTTGAGAATTCCAGGGCTTTGTTTTCCTATGTGTTTCCAGTTAAAGGAATTCTGGAAGTCAGAGTGAATGAATGAATGACTGAATCAATGAAGCACTGACTGAGAACTTATTATGAGGAAAAAACTGGGTTAAGCACTGGGGTTACCAACCAAAATGTAAGGCAGCCCCTGATCTCCGGGAGATCACTTTGTTATGGGGGAGATAACACAGATGGAAGGTTTCAACTACAAGTCAGGTGGAAAGGTCCCATGGTCCTTGGGGGGCAGAGGCAAAGCAGATGCCTCTTCTTTCATGTAATTTCCACCGATGAAATATCAGTTTCTGATGTTGAACCATTCGATATAGCCAGGGACTTCGATGGCAAGAACTTTCTCTTCTAAGCTTCTGTGACCATGCCTGTGACAACAGTTACCAAGATTTTTGGAAGCATCACTAACTCCAGATAAATTTGTGGGATCAGAACAAATCTGGTTCATTAGCAATCAGTTACAAGGGAATCTTGAGACAGATTTCTTACTAATCTGTTTTGATCTTCTGGTTTGAATTTTTAACTTGTGGAGGTCAGCAGAACATCCTAGCCAATTATAAGCCTTTAATATTGAAAGCGCCCTGGGTATGATTACTTAAGGAGAATAAAGATAATCAACAACTAGAAAAGGGAACTGCTTTGGACTTGACCTTGATCTAAAAATCAGTAACAGTAGCAGGTAACGTAAAAGCCTTAAGATCCATGTTATCTGGCTTCCACTCCATCAAAAGCATACTTTCAAATGACACTAATGCCCTTCTAATCAGTAATCAGTACTTTGTAGAGTTAAATCCCTTATCATCTGGCACCAGAACAAGAAAGGAGCCTTTGAACTCCCCGCCTCTTCTCTTATTTTCAGCCTCCCTTCACTCTAAGCTCTCATTCCTTCATCTTGTTGTCAGATTCATCTTCCTAAAATACCTCTGTCCATCCAGCAGTCCTAGTCTCACAATCTATTAGTGGCTATGCTTTGCCTTCAGGATAAATTCTCCCTGACTTTTACATGTTGGACTTGGAAAATCTAGTCTAACTCTCTCATTTAACAGATGAGGAAATGGTGCCCAGACAAATGGTGACTTTATTCTTTCAACTGAAGTTGATGAAATACCTGCTATGTACAAGACATTGTACTTACCTCAGATGAAACATTTTGGCAGATCTTGTTAGCTTGACATTCATTTCCCTCAAAAAATAAAATAAAATAAAATCTATTACCTACTTTTCCAGTTTCTTACTATTACCCTGAATTAAGACCCTTTCCCAGATGAAGGAGTCTTTGCAGGTTTGCTTTGGGGTTTTGTTCATGCTGCTTTCTTTTCTTGCAAGGTCCTCAGCTTCTGCCTTCCAAATCCAACATACTATCTTTTTGCTCCTTTAGATTCTACTACCCAGCCTTTAAAATCCTGTTCAGATTCTACCCTTTCCATGAATCTGTCCTCATTATACATGTCATCTTGTCTGTGCCACTCATTTGACACTAAGAAACTTTCATTCAAATTTTTACAATTCCCATTGCCTTATGTAATGGGTATGAAAGATCCTGGGACCGAAAGTAAAAGCAATTGAGGTTTGAAGATCTTTCCCACCCATTAATAGGCCATGTGACCTGCTTACGTCACAGGAAGCCTAAGTTACACGTGGTGGGAGGAGTTTCATGACAGGAAAAGGAAGTTATGTCATAGGAAATGCTGAGAAGAGAGAGAAAGAGAGAGAGAATGAGAGAGAGAGAGAGAGAGAGAGAGAGAGAGAGAGAGAGAGAGAGAGAGAGAGCAGTTATGGCTGCTAATGGCTGCTAATGGCCACCTTCGTGATAGTTAGAACTGAATAGGCTGACTTAACTGTACTGTGAGATTGTTTTGGGGAAAACCCCAACAGGGGGTTGGAGAGGTTTTGGGATGGCAAGGGTCCGTGTTGTGATACCATGTTTTAAGTTCTTTGCTTTTATGATGAGGTGGGCTAACTGGCAGTGGGAGAAGAATATCTGGTTATAGGATATGGCTCCCTGGTGTCTGAATAAATGGTTTACTTCTTCTACCTTCTTTATGTAGAGTCTCTCCTTCTTTGTGATACAGAACTACATAGACATATTCACAATTATCGTTGATGTTGTGTTTATTGCCTTAGTGACACGTTGTGCCACACATGTGGCTTATTTTACCTCATAAATTATAAATTACTTGAAATTGCATGGATGAGTGAGCTTCAGTGATTTGCCCAGAGTCATCTAGTCAATAAATTTTCTCAGGTGGGATTTGAATTCAAATCTTCCTGACTCAAGTCCAACATCCATTGTGCTACCTTTTCCATTACTTTGTCCTTTCCAAGCACACACTTTGCATCATCCCCACCCCAGTTATCTCCTTTGTTTTTCTCCTTTGTCCATTCTCAGAGGATAAGGTGGCCTCATCTCTTTGACAATCCTGGCATCTCTACTTGCATATTGATCTTGTCTCCTTACATATCCTTCTTAGAGCTTGCTCCTTCATTTTCAATATTTTTCCCTATCTGTCACCCTCTTCTTATCCATAGGCACTTCTTGTGCTTTCTATGAACATATGCAGGTCTCTTAAAAAGAAAACCTTCACCACAGCTTAGCATGTCCTTATGCTATCATCCTATACCTTCTCTCCCATTTAAAGACAAGCTACCACAGGAAAACAGCTCTCTACAGTCACAGATTCTGTAGCTTCTATCATCTCCCCTCCTATTCCTTTCTCAGTCCTTGTGATTGGGCTCACATCTACCTTGCTCTACCCAACTGCTCCCCCCAAGGTCATCAATGATGTTTTTATTGATAAAACCAATGACCTTTTCTCATTCCCCTTGACTTCCTTGAGGTGCACATTTTGCTTCTTTACATTCTGGATTTTCATGCCGTTGCCTTAATGGGGTTCTCTTCCTACCTACTAGCCTTCCTTGTAGGAAGGTCATCCACATTCAATCCTTAAGTATGGATCTACTGATTCTGTTCCATCACGGGTCTTCTCTTCTTTCTAACCTCTCTCTATTGATGAACTCATCAACTTTCCCCCACCCCAACAAGACAAACAAAAGCCTTTGATTTTCTATATATCCTATAGTTAGTTATCTATGAATATGTTGTCTCACCAAATGTAAGCTCTGAGGTCCCGATTGTCAGGGAATGGCTCAGTTTTGCATTTGTTCCTCAAAGGTTCATCCTATTTCCTGATACACAGCAGGTGCTTGGTTAATGCTGCTTGATTTCTGACTCCAGGTTCAGTATAGTAGCCACCAAGCTACATTGTCTATCATAGCTAGCTAACTAAATATATTTGTTGAGTGTCTAAAGGTATTAACATATGGTTTAGAAGCTTCATTTTTTAATAACTAGATGAAACAGAGAGTATACTTCTATTGGTTTTAATAGTTTGAGATTTTATAGTGTGAATGGGATATTAAGGGAGGATTAGCTTATTAAATTGTTTTTACGACTGCTCATTCACCTTTACCCAACTCTCACCTGTGGCACCAAGAAGCTCTAGCATGAGCAGCAGTCACACCCCAGTAAAAGTCTCTTGGCAGACATGCTTACCCAGGTTGAGGGTAACTGGCAAGCTTTAGTCCCATTTGTGAATTAGGGGGATGTCTACCATATGCCTGTGGAGAATTTCCCCAACAGAATGGGTAGATGAGAATAATTTGTTCCAACAGCCATCAAGGCAGCTGAAATAAGTGCTTTGGAAGGCTTTGAGCTTGGTCAGAGATTGAAGATGCCAAGGTCATCCACTGCATCCTAGGCCATCTCCAGTCATCTTGACTTTTGTAGTGCCACTGGATTTTGATGACTCTGGAAGAGAGTGTGAGTCTCATGAGTTTGTGCAGCTTTGCCTCACTTAAATCTGATTCATGCACAAGTAAAGACATCACCCCATGGTGTCATTGGTCCTCTTCAAAAACAAAGGGTGAACAAGAACAATAAGATTTTTAAAAATACTGAAGTCAGTCTGACAGGATAACTATGATTTTGATGACTTGGTCACAAGAAAAGATCTTTGTTTCTTTCCCTTCTCTCATGGGTAATTTAGGCATCTTCTCTTTCTCTTCTAGGGTGCCAATGCTCTTGTCACCTATGCAATCATTAGCGGTGCCGATGACAGCTTCCATATTGACCCTGAGTCAGGAGAACTGATTGCGACCAAGCGCTTGGACAGAGAACGCCGTTCCAAGTACTCCCTGCTCGTCCGAGCAGATGACGGTCTGCAGTCTTCAGATATGAGGATAAATATCACCATCAGTGATGTGAATGATCATACACCCAAGTTCTCCAGACCTGTGTACTCTTTTGATATTCCAGAAGACACAACACCTGGTAAGTGACAGGGACGCTCTTCTGTCACTACCCTTTCTGACCCTTGCAATCACTTCTCCAGTTGTTGATAACAGGTTTTAACTATTTGCCATAAACAATTATTGTTGGCCCTTGAGATGTTTAATAATCTCTCATGGGTATAGTTACCTGTCCCAAAATTCTGTTTGGCCTTTCAGTGTATTCTTGCACAAATTATGATGGTGATGACCCCCTTTTTTTAGATATTGAATTCTTATGTCTTTAGAATTAATTCAGAATGCCTCTAAATATTTAAAGGTTATTTTAGTAATAATTTGTCAAGTTCCTGCTATATGTAAGTTCTCTTCTAGACAAAAGGGATAAAAAGGGAAAAAAAAAGTATGAAATGCTATCCCTGCCCTAGAGGAGCTTATGTGGGAGTTGGTATTACCATTTAATTACTTACTATATCATATATCTGTTACATTTTCTAACAGACAAAACACAAAGGGTGAATCTGGAATTTTACTTGAAATTATTCACTATGAAATTTTGTTGAAAAGTAGCATGATCTATAGGAATACTCATGCCTTGAAAAATCACTTATCTGCTGAGGTCATTCTCCTTTTTATTAGTTCATTATGTCTCAATCAGAATTGCTCCACCAAAGTGTTTGAAATTTCAAATCATTTCCTAGTTTACTGTGGAAATATTTCAGAGTTCTATGAACTCAACAGCATGGACTTATCTTCCTCTATCATCCTACATCTACATATCCTGTAAGACTAACTTTTCACTGGGCCATAATGAAATTCACCCACCCATTTGTAGGTACCTTTGGATGAGCATTTCCAGGCTAATCCTTGAACAATCGAGAGAAAGACACAAAGCCGAGCACTGAGTCATTTCTACAAGTATTTTCAACATGGTAGAAACTTCCAGAGCTTGTATTCTGCTGACAAAGCCTGGAGGACGTTAGGGTTAGCCCTCGACCATGATGAGACTATTCAGGAGGATGTTAGTGGATAGCCCTAGCTTGGAATGGTGACTGCATGAAGTCACAGTTTCAATACAGGGCACAAGTAGAAAATCAGCTACAGATTACTGAGTATAATATTTTTAACAAAGTTTTTTTTTTCTGAAAACAACAAAGTGTGTAAAGCACAAAGAGCAATGCAGCGTGTTATTAAGTATGAAAGCCACTTGACATTTTATATCACCTGAAATAGAAGTAACAATGATTAATTCAAATTTAACTAATCTTTTAGAAGAGAGGTCGAGACAGGTTTGATATTTTCCATTATTCTCAATATACATACACTGACTTGTCAGACTGTACTTGAACATAGTGGCTTATGCTACTATTATTTTGGTAATTGAGTTTTTTACCCAAATAGAAGTCTTGTATTATCTTTAGAAATTCAGAAATTTCATCTTTCCTTTAACAACATAGAATGAGAGTCAGAGTAATAACAGTACAGTAATACAAAGTCAAAGTGATGAGATTGAACGAAACCATAAAGAAACGTCTTCCTGGAATTGTGGTTCTGGGAAAACAGGAAGTTGAGGTTTCTAGATTTAAAAAGTACAAGGTTCTTCGTGACAATCCTCAGAGTGCTTTTAATGAATTCTTTTATTTTCTTTTTTATTTAATATTTATAGTTTTCAACATTGATTTCCACAAGACTTTGAAATTTTCTCCCCATTTCTACCTCCCAGCCACTCCAAGATGGCATATATTCTGATTGCCCCATTCTCCATTCATCCCTTCCTTCTGTCACCCCACTCCCCTTATCCCCTTTTCCCTTACTTTCTTGTAGGGCAAGATAGATTTCTATGCCCCATTGCCTGTATATCTTATTTTCCAGTTGCATGTAAAAACAACATTTTTTAATATCTACTCTAAAACTTTGAGTTCCAAATTCTCTCCCCTCTTCCCTCCCCACCCACCCTCCCTAAGAAGGCAAACAATTCAGCACAGGCCACACATGTATCATTATGTAAAACCCTTCTACAATACTCATGTTGTGAAAGACTAACTATATTTCCCTCCCTCCTATCTTGTCCCCTTTTGTTCAGTTTTCTCCCTTGACCCTGTCCATTTCTGAAAGTGTTTGCTTTTGTTTACTTCCTCCCCCTATCTGCCCTCCCTTCTATCATCCTCCCATTTTTATCCCCTTCCTCCTTCTTTCCTGTGGGGTAAGATACCCAATTAAGTGTGTATGTTATTCCCTCCTCAAGTCCAATCTAATAAGAGCAAGATTCACTTATTCCCCCTCACCTGCGCCCTCTTCCCTTCCAATGAACTGCTTTTTCTTGCCACTTTTATGTGAGATAAATTACCCCATTCTATCTCTCCCTTTCTCCCTCTCTCAATATATTCCTCTCTCATCCTTTAATTTGATTTTATTTTTTTTAGATATCTTCCCTTCATATTCAACTCACCCTTAACCTCTGTCCACATATAATCTATATCTATCTATCTGTATTTATATCTATGTATCTCTATCTCTATCTATCTATCTATCTATCTATCTATCTATCTATCTATGTATATTCACTTCAGCTACCCTAATACTGAGGTCTCATGAATTATACAAATCATCTTTCCATGTAGGAATATAAGCAAAACAGTTCAACTTTAGTAAGTCCCTTGCAATTTCTCTTTCTAGTTTACCTTTTCAAGCTTCTCTTGATTCTTGTGTTTCAATGTCAAATTTTCTACTCAGCTCTGGTCTTTTCACTGAGAAAGCTTGAAAGTCCTCTATTTTATTGAAAATCCATATTTTGCCTTGGAGCATTTTACTCAGTTTTGCTACATAGGTGATTCTTGGTTTTAATCCTACCTCTTTTGACTTCTGGAATATCATATTCTGAGTCCTTTGTTCCCTTAATGTAGAAGCTGCTAGATCTTGTATTATCCTGATTGTGTTTCCACAATACTCAAATCGTTTTTTTTTCTGGCTGCTTGTAGTATTTTCTCCTTAATCTGAGAGCTCTGGAATTTGGTGACAATATTCCTAGGACTCTTCTTTTTGGGATCTTTTTCAGGAGGCAAATTTTGGATTCTTTCAATTTCTATTTTACTCTCTGGCTCTAGAATATAAGGGCAGTTCTCCTTGATAGTTTCTTGAAAGATCATATCTAAGCTCTTTTTTTGATCATGACTTTCAGGTGGTCCAATAATTTTTAAGTTTTCTCTCCTGGATTTATTCTCCAGTTCAGTGGTTTTTCCAATGAGATATTTCACATTGTCTTCCATTTTTTTCATTCCTTTTGTTCTGTTTTATAATGTCTTGATCTCACACGAAGTCACTAGCTTCCACTTGCTCCAATCTAATTTTTAAGGTAGTATTTTCTTCAGTGGTCTTTTGGACCTCCTTTTCCATTTGGCTAATTCTGCCTTTCAAGGCATTCTTCTCCTCATTGGCTTTTTGGTGCTTTTTTGCCATTTGAGTTAGTCTATTTTTTAAGGTGTTATTTTCTTCAGTATTTTTTGGGTCTCCTTTAGCCAGTCATTGACTTGTTTTTCATGGTTTTCTGGCATCACTCTCATTTCTCTTCCCAATTTTTCCTCTATTTATTTTACTTGCTTTTCCAAATCTTTTTTGAGCTCTTCCATGGCCTGAGACCAATTCATATCTTTATTGGAGGCTTTTAATATAGGCTCTTTGACTTTGTTGACTTCTTCTGGTTGTATGTTTTGGTCTTCTTTGTCACCAAAAAAGATTCCAAAGTCTGAGTCTGAATCTGAGTCCATTTTTGCTGCCTGTTCATGTTGCCAGCCAACTACTTGACCCTTGAGTTTTTTTTTTTTTTTCGGGGTAAGACTGCTTGTTGAGTAGAGAGTACTTTGTCCCAAGCTTGAGGGGCTGTGCTGCTATTTTCAGAGATACTTCTATACGGCAAGCCCATGCCACACCAGCACTCCTCCCCCAAGATCTGCCAACCAGGATTTCAGCCCAGATTCAGGCCAGGCAAAGCAGGTTTTGCACTCCTGCTCTTATCTGCTGCTTAATTCCTTCCACCAATTTGGCCTGGGGCTGGAGGCAACTGCAGCTGTAGCTCTGGAAGCAGACTCAGAACTGTACCACCTCAGCTGTCCCCAGGGTGGTGGTCTACAGGAACTCTTTTCATTCTATCCCAGCAGCTTTTCCCACTACCCTTCTCTGTTGTCTTTGGCATTTGTGGGTTGAGAAGTCTGGCAACTGTGACAGCTCACTGATTCAGGGTGCTACACCTGTTCCGCCCGGCTCCTGGTCTGTTTGGTCCTGGCAGGACCCAAGGTGTGCTGTGCTCAGCTCCACTCCTAGCTCCATGGGATAGACCCTTCCTGGCCACCATCCAGGCTGTCCTGGGCTGGAGCCCTGCTTCCCTTTGCTATTTCATGGTCTCTGCAGCTCTAGAATTTGTAATGAGTCATTTTTTGTAGGTGTTTGGAGGGCCTGGAGGGGGGAGCTTAAGCAAATCACTGCTTTCTGGCCTCCATCTTGGCTATGCACCCCCCACCCCCATGATTTCTTTGTATATTTAGATTCATGTCTGTGTATATGTTTTCTAGGGAGTGGTTATTATTTACTCTTATTACAATCAAATGAGCTAATTTCCATAAGATCTTTTGCAGACCTTGACTTACTATATTCAGGTCATTTGTTGTTATCTTGCTCCCATTTTTTCAATAGAGTTCAGGTAGAAATTGTCCTTGGAAGAGTTACTCTCCTGCTGTTGCTGCAGTCTAATGTTCTATGAATTGTTACATAAATAGATAAAACACTGGTTTCTGTTGTTGACTGAAAGTATTATGGCACAGCTTGATAGTGCAGTGCATACAGAGCTGTGCCTAAAGTCATGAACACTCATCTTCCTGACTTCAAATATGGGTTTGGACACTTACTAGTTGCATAACCCTGGACAAGTCATTTAATTCTGTTTGTCTCAGTGTCCTCTTCTGTAAAATGAGCTGCAGAAGGAAATGGCAAACAACTCTACCTAAATAGTCAGACATGACTTAAATGACTTAAACACAAGAAAAAATATGATGCAATGCATCCTCTGTAGGTTCACCAAAAGCACCCTTGGTACCACTTCAATACTGTACAAGACCACAGAACTCATATGTTTTTCTGTATGAGGTTTTGGTGCATATACAGAAATGATTGATCCAAGGGACCATGTTATGATTTGAGTTCAAGGGTAAATGAAGGAAAAGTTCTATGAGATATTTGTGGATAGAGGTTACCTTCTTCTGGACAGGGAATTGAAGGGGAGTGGGAATGTTAGAGGAGGCTTCATGGAAGAGGGCTTGGCCCTGAGAGGGAGGGAGAGACTTTAACAAAGAAAGCATTCTATCTAGTTACAGAGAGAATACATGAAAATATGTAATATGAGATGAATCTGGACAGAAAGGAAGTTGAAACCAAATTGTTAAGAGTTTCCTAATAATGCCAAGAGGCAAGTTGGGAAGAACCTGTTGTTTTATCTCCATTTTACTGATGTGGAAGCTGAAGGTGAAATCAATTAAATAACTCATCCGAAGTCCTAGGCCTAAGAAGTTGTAGAGCTGGCATTGGAACCCAAATGTTCTGACTCCTGGCCAAGTTTTCTTTCCACTATATTATGATAATATGCTATAACAAATAACACCATGCATGAGTCAAAATGTTGCTTGTATTCCAGAGGAATGTTTTCCATATATTACAAAGATGAAGTTTGTTCTTCATGTATGTATCTATGCTTGAATGGGGATATAGATACTATGTTTTGTGCACCATTTGGGAATATTAAGATATTAATGGGAAGGGAATAACTATTTACTACATATCTACTATGTACTAGGCACTATGATAAATTCTTTACTAATTAGTGAAATATTTGTAAAATTCTTAATACAATGCCTGGCACATAATAATGACTATATAAATGGTATCATTTCATTCAATCCTCACAAATATACTATAAAGTAGGTTCTATTATTATCCCTATTTCACAGTTAAGGAAATTGAGACAGGTAGAGATTAAGTGATTTGCCCAGAGTCACCCACTCTGGTTGTTTGAACTCAGGTGTTCATGACTCCAGGCCAGGCACTCTATCTGCTATGCCACCAAGCTGCCTCTATTCATATACTAAATACCTACAGAATGTATATCTGTCAGCTAATAGACTCTTACGTTAGATGAATAAGCATGTTTCCTTCCTGGGATGGAGTGAGGTTTTTATACTTATTTGAAACTTCTTAAAAAACAAACTTGGCATTATTTTGGTAATTTCATTTTGCCAATAGGCAGTGTAGTAAAGTAAGAAGAGGACCAGCTGGCTTTGTACTGCAGGGTACCTGGATTGGAGTATGACCTCTAACACATAATACAGTGTGAGGTGTTAGAGAGTGGGTACTTTTCCATTCCTGCCTTTTTTTACTCAATACTTAGCATATCAGATGAAATATAGCAGATGCCTGATGATTTTTTAAAACTGCATTTGTTAAATTGAATGCCAACTGGGTGTCCACAGGTCAACCAGTCAATCAATCAACACTAAGCAAAAGTATAGGCCAAACACTGTGCTAAGTGTGGGGGATACAAAATAATACAACTTCGTGGGAGAGACAACAAGCAAATATACATAAACAAACTCTATTCCAGATAAATAGGATTTAATGGAGGGGGAGCACTAGAATTAAGGGGGATTGGGACAGGGTTCCTTTAGCAGATGGAATTTTAATTGTGACTTGAAGGAATCCAGGGAAGCCAGTAAGCAGAGAAGAGGAAGAGAATATTCCAGGTATGGGGGACAGACAGAAAAAATCCCAGAGCTGAGAGATGAAGTATCTTGTTTGAGGAACCGCAAGAACCCAGTGACACAGGTAAATCATTTAATTTAACAGTGCCCCATCACGCTCTCTAAGACTATGCATTTTGGCAGATGACTAATATGAGTTGATGGAATTTCCACACTGATCGAGTTCTCCACACTGATGAAATTACTGTTTTAGATTTCACCTCTCCAAAAATAATAATCCTTAGAGAATTAATTTTGGGGGGATTTTTAAATTTTCTTCCAGGCTCTCTAGTGGCTGCCATTTTAGCTACGGATGATGATTCCGGTGTGAATGGAGAAATTACCTACTCTGTGAGTGAAGATGATGAAGATGGTATATTTTTCCTGAATCCAGTCACTGGAGTCTTTAATTTGACTCGAAGCTTAGACTATGAAACACGGCAGTACTATATCCTCACTGCCCGTGCAGAAGATGGTGGAGGACAATTCATGACCATCCGCATTTATTTTAATATTCTTGATGTGAACGACAATCCACCAGTCTTCAGCTTGTCTTCATATAGTGCGTCCTTAATGGAGAATCTACCTCTTGGATCCACAATTCTTATATTTAATGTCACTGATGCTGATGATGGTGAGTAATTGGTAACATTAAGCTTTATTTGTGACATGTTATTAGCTGTTATAAAATGATTTCTTCCTTTTCATCCTCATGGAAAATCATTTCTCCTGCCTTTTGTTAACTTACTGTAACACATATTTACAGGAGTTCCATTTCTCAAAGTAAGAGCTATAATTATTACCTTTTGTGTGGATTTCTGACAGCTATAAATGCTCTAAATTGGGGTTTTTAATGAAATTCCAAGGATAAATAAAGTTCTCAGAAGGGAAAGACTAAAGAGAAAATCTTAAAGGAGGTATTTGCAAATGGCTGCCTTATATTGACTATCGGGAGTCAGTAGTCCTTAGAAGCATAATTAAACTTTTGAATACAGTTCATCATCATGGTCATTTGTCAAATGTGGATTCTTTGGTTCTGAGCATGTTTTTTGTCCTTTTAGAGCCCAGATGCTAACAGTCCAATTTAATTCAATCTACCAAGCCTTTATTTAAGACTTGCTAAGTGCCAGACACTATGCAAGGTACTTGGGATGCAGCATAAAATTAAAATAGCCCTTCCCTCAGGGAGCTTATATTCTACTGGGATTTTGTATAACTTTGAATTATTCAGAACAGGAGCATCACAATGAGACCTCTGGATTTAGAATTAGAATTACATTTAGAATTAGGAAATAGTAAGGATCCTTGATTTAGCACTGGAAGGAAGAACATCAAGTCCAACCCTTATTTTTTAGATGAGATCTGGGTTTAAATCCTGACATGCTATTAACTGCCTACATTACTTTATGCAACTCACATAGGATCACAGGTCTCAAGCTGTAAGTGATCTCTCAAAGTTTACCTACTCCATGCCCTTAATTTTACAAATGAAGAAACTGAGGTCCAGACAGGTTTTAAACTTTGGAAGTAGGATTTGAAACCTGGTTCCCTGATGTTAGTGGTTGCCCCCTTTACACTACACCATAAAATTATCTGTGCTTTGCTTCATCATTTGTGACATGAAAGGAATTGGATGAAGTGATCTTGACAGATTCTTAAAATTTATGACCTACAACAATCTCATCTTTTTTGAGGTCTTTGCAAATGAACTTTCTAAATTTCCTTTTGAAACCAGACTTGACCGGCCATTCTCCAGCTATGTAAATATACAACAGTAAAGAGTAAGATAATATGCCAAGCAACCATTTTGGTTTTTCCTAAGTCAAGGAGGAGAGAGGTCATTATTTTTTCCTGTTATGTATCCCACTTGAGTCAGTCCTGCATCAGTAAGAATGAATAGAGGCTCAGCCTCCAGAAGGAAGGAAGCAGGGTTCATGGAATCCCGGGACGGTATAAATAATGCGGGCTCAGATCTCAGAGTGCTCTGCCTCATATGGCTTGGCATGACCTTCAGGCAATCTCAGTATTGTATTCTATCTTGGCTATTTTGTACTCTGATGTTTCCTCTCAGGGTCAGTTATAAGTATCATTTGGAAGGTGGCATAATTAGTGAAGGCAAAGACAGACAGGGGTGTAGAACAATTCAAATCCAAAGAATGCATGCACTGTTTGAAATGTTTTAAGACTCCCTAGAGGGAGGCAGAGAGGCAAAGTACAATGACTCTTCACTTGGTTCAAATCCTATTTTTGACATGTCACCTTAGGCAAATCATTTAGGTTCCTTAGGTCTTAGTTTTTGCATCTGTAAAATGTGGGGGTAGACTAAATGGACTTTAGTATCTCTCTAATAGATATGGACCTTAGAGACCCATCAAGTGTATACACACATACACACAGACATACACACACACATCTTATAGATAAAGAAACTGAGGCTGAGAGGTTACATGACTGTTCAGGGTCATACAGCTAATAAACACCTGAGAGAGGATTTCAACTCAGGTCTTCCTCCATCAGTGTATCTTGTTATGTACTGAAAACTCTTGGTTAAATATAAATTAAGTTCTTTTTTTATTTAATATATTTAGTTTTCAGCATTGATTTTCACAAGAGTTTGAATTACAAATTTTCTCCCCGTTTCTACCCTCCCCCCCCCACTCCAAGATGGCATATATTCTGGTTGCCTTGTTCCCCAGTCAGCTCTCCCTTCTGTCACCCCACTCCCCTCCCATCCCCTTTTCCTTTTCTTTCTTGTAGGGCAAGATAAATTTCTATGCCCCATTGCCTGTGTATCTTATTTTATAGTTGCATGCAAAAACTTTTATTTTGTTTTTGAACATGTGTTTTTAAAACTTTGAGTTCCAAATTCTCTCCCCTCTTCCATTCCCACCCACCCTCCCTAAGAAGTCAAGCAATTCAACATAGGCCACATGTGTATCATTATGTATAATCCTTCCACAATACTCATGTTGTGAAAGACTCACTATATTTTGCTCCTTCCTAACCTATCCCCCTTTATTGAATTTTCTCCCTTAACCCTGTCCCCTTTTGAAAGTGTTTGTTTTTGATTACCTCCACCCCCATCTGCACTCCCTTCTATCATCCCCCCTTTTTTATCTTCTTCTTCCTCCTTTTTTCCTGTGGGGTAAGTTACCCAATTGAGTATATATGGTATTCCCTCCTCAGGTCAAATCTGATGAGAGCAAGATTCACTCATTCCCCCTCACCTGACTTCTCTTCCCTTCCTCTACTTCTCTAACTTGCTTTTGCAAATCCTTTTTGAGCTCTTCCATGGCCTGAGACCAGTTCATGTTTTTCTTGAAGGCTTTTGTTGTAGGCTCTTTGACTTTATTGACTTCTTCTGGCTGTATCTTTTGGTCTTCTTTGTCACCAAAGTAAGATTCCAAAGTCTGAGACTGAATCTGGGTACATTTTCGCTGCCTGGTCATATTCCCAACCAACTAACTTGACCCTTTAGTTTTTCAGTGGGGTATGACTGCTTGTAGACTAAAGAGTTCTATGTTCCAAGCTTGGGGGGATGTGCCAGTTTTGCCACACCAGCACTCCTCTTTCCCCAAGAACCCCCAACCCGGACTGGATTTAGATCTTCAGCAGGCTCTGCACTCCTGCTCTGATCCGCCACTTAATTCCTCCCACCAGGTGGGCCTGGGGCTGGAAGCAACTGGAGCTGTACTTCTGTAGCTGCCCCACCTCTGCTGCCCCCGGGGCGATAGCCTAACTGAGAACTCCTTCCACTCCGGCAGCTTTTCCCACTAACCTTCTCTGTTGTCTTTGGTGTTTGTGGGTTGAGAAGTCTGGTAACTACTGCAGCTCACTGATTCAGGGTGCTAGGGCACGCTTCGCCCAGCTCCTGGTCTGGTTGGTCCGTGCCACCCATGCTGGGCTCTGCTCCACTCCGCTCCGCTCCACCCCCACCTCCGTGCAGGGTAGACCTCACCCAGAGACCATCCAGGTTGTCCTGGGCTGAAGCCCTGCTTCCCTCTGCTCTTTTGTGAGTTCTGCAGTTCTAGAATTGGTTCAGAGCCATTTTTTATAGGTTTTTGGAGGGACTTGGCGGGGAGCTCATGCTAGTCCCTGCTTTTCAGCTGCCATCTTGGCTCCACCTCCCCAAATTAAGTACTTAAATATATGTACTGTGCTAAACCCAGCGATACAAAGACAAAAATGGGATAACTTGTCCTCAAGGAATATACATGATCCTGGAAAGATATATTCTATAGCTTGAACCCCAATAAGTGTAATAAAGGATGGATAATGATAAGAACATAATGTGAAATAAGACAAAGATATTTAGAGAAGTTTAAAGTGGGAAAGATCTCTGAAAACTGGGTGTATCAGCAGCCCTAAGAGAAGACGAGTTCTGAAGGTCAGATATGAGGTGGTAGTTTTTATTCCTGTGCACACATGTGGTGGGAAGTAATGGAGTGCCAAGTTCTGGGAAGAGCAAGTATTCCATTTGGCTCCACTCCACAGTGTGTGACCAGAGAAACACTGAAGAGGTAATTTTTATCTGGATTGTGGAGGGCTTTAAATGTGAAACTGAGAAGTTTCCATTTGGTACAGAAGACAACAGGGAACCACAAGAAATGTTTGGGTAGAGAAGCGTTATGGTCACACCTAGGTTTAGCATTGGTTTGAGGTAGGGATTAGAGACAGAGGAAGAGATAGTGATGTGAGGGAATCCAAGTAGCCTTCTGTTAACCATCTCTCAAATCCATTCTTTTCATATTTAACATCACTGATGCTGATGATGGTAATTTCTGTAATGGTAAATTTTATTCTTCTAAGATAGGATGAGATTTCTTTAATGTTATTCATAGTAATAAAAATTATTGCATTATGAGAATAGTAGATAAGAGTGATTTGGAGCCAGGAAAACTTAGATTAAAATTCTACCTGTGAAACAAGCTTTGTGCCTCTGGTCAAGTCTTTTAGCTACTCTGAGAGGTGAGAAATGGTGTGTGACTGTAGGGAAGGACATGGATGGGAATCTGAAGTTATGAAACTGTGTGTCCAGGTAGAGAAAGGTTCAATCAACACAGGGCAATATTTGTGAGTATGGGGTGACAGTGATAAGCGCATTGGGACATGATGAGGCAAGACATCCAGACAAGGATGTTTAACAGGCATCTGGAGATGCAGAACTTGAGTTTAGGGGTACAAACATGAGCTGTGCATAAGAGTTTGGGATTCATCTATGTAGAGATAATTGTAGCCATGGGAGAAGATGAGATCACCAAATGAAAGAAAGTAGAGAGAGAAAACCAGGAGACTCATTGTCCCCAGAGGACTACATTTACATGGCAGGTAAGTGGGTCTGTGAGATGGATATTGATCCAGCAGAAGAAGCTTAAAACGAGTGAAAAGACAAGAAGAAGGAGAACTAGGAGAAATAATTGCCTTGGAAACAAGGAAAGTAAGAATGTACAAAAGGAAATACTGTTCAATAGTGTCCAAGATTTCCAATGGTTCAAAGAGGATGAAGACAGAAAAAGGCCATTTGTTTTTTTTTATTGGTTTTGCACATAGGAGCTTTGAGAAAGTAGTTTCCTTACAGACTTAGGTTTCAAGGGGTTAAATGATGAGGAAACAGAAGTAGTGAACATAGATGAGTCTTTCTAGGATTTTAGTAGTGAAATCAATGAGAAATATCAGATGTTAGCTTGAGTCAATAGCCAAGAAGGGCCAAGAAGAAGATGTCTGTGTTTGCCTGTTTACTTATGTTTTCAGGATGAGGCAGACCCAAATATGTTTGAAGGTAGCAGCTAAGGAACTAGAATGAAGGGAAAAATGAGGTAAAGTAGGGCAAGACAAAAAAATCTATTAAATGCTTGCTTTATGCCAGGTACTGTGCTAAGCACTGGAGATATAGGCAAAAACAAACAAACAAAGGAAGAGATAGTGCCTGCCCTGAGGAGGCTCAGTAAGGGAAGATGGCACATAAAAAGTAGGTAAAAAGTGTCTGTATATTCTGTATAGTCTGTGTGTGTGTGTGTGTGTGTGTGTGTGTGTGTGTGTATAGGTGTTTGTGTGTATGTGTATGTTTCTTTGGTGGGGAATGTTGGTAAAGTTTGGGGAATGGGAAGCAGAAGCTACATGGGGACATGGTATAAAGTCCAGAAAGGCAGAAACAAAGTTAGGAGGAGAATGAAGGTTGACCAACTTCCTCTTCAAAGAGAAGAATGATCTATGGGGCAGCCTCCCAAAAGAGAAAAGGAAGGATCATGGGATCAAATCAACAAAGAAAAGGGTTAGCCTTATCAAGAAGACCCCTTAACCTTCTGAGGCTAAAGTAGTCATCCAACTGTCTCTCCAAAGCTATGAATTGAACTTGTTATTCAAGAAAACCATTTATAAAAATTGAAAAATCAATGAATCGAATAATTAATCAGCCAAATGCACTCGGATATCTTTATTGGCTCTTGAACAGTTTTAAAATGTGAGTACTTAATTAAGAGGTCTTCAGTCTAGAAGGTCCCTTGGGAGCCATTTAATCCAAACAGTGCCTGATCAAGTATCTCCTTGACTTTATCATCAACAAGTGGTCATCTAGCCTTGGCTCGAAGAGCTCTGGTAAGGAAATTCATTTGCCTTCCATTTAGTGTTTGGAGGATTTTTGTTGTCAGGTCTCAATTTAAGATCAGTAAGAGGGATTTATGATTTATCCATTATGAATTGCAGAAGACTCATTGATTCATAGGTATAGACATTCAACTGGAATTCATTTTATCTCAGCATTAAAATTTAAAAGCTCAAATGCTAGAGAAGATAAGAAGGTTTATTTGACATTATGATGGAGCTTCCTAAAACACACACAAATACACACACACACTCCACCTGGGTAGATTACTTAAGGCTGGCCACCTTTAATGTGATGTTTCTTTAACCATGGTTGGTTGATATTACAAGCAACCTTGTGCCATTGTTTCAGTGCTGAATACTTTATCAGAATGGTTTCCTGCCAAATGACCTGAATTATATGACAGAGTTCCTGTTCTTTAAACTATTCAAATATAATGATGAAAAAAGGATTTTGATAAACTTATTTACTGAAAATCAACCACTCAGTTACATTAGTCAGCATGTTCTCTCTTTGAGAAGTTGCACTATATTAGTTCACATTCTCATTTTATAGATGAGGAAACTGAGACCCAAGAAGATTCACTGATTTTCCCCAGATAACCAAGGAAGTGTTGGTGGTGGGATTTGAACCCAGGGATGTGGGGTTGTTTGAATCAAGAGAGTCTTAAAACATTGCAGTTACTTCCCAGACTTCATATGTTTGAGGACCCCAGAGATCAACACATATACATTTCAGATTATGGGAGAGTCAAGCTGTCATGGTAGAATGCTTCGCATATCTGGCTCACATTAGGTTGCTAAGTTTATGCACCAGATTTCATAGTCAGCAGAGACCTAATGGGGGTAAATTGGTTGTGCTTCATGGATTCTTTAAACAATGAAGACAACCAAATATTACAGGTAGAACCTTTTTCACATTAGCAAGTACAAATCACACAATTGATTGCATGTGATGAGGTCCCTGTAAACCTTAAAATATAATGGAGGCCCATAGAGGCTGAATTACTTTTCCTAATATCATACCTGGTGGTATGATGTAGATGAAATATGAATCCTTGATTTCCCACCCTGAATTCAGCATTCAGTAGATTGTATGACACTGTTCTAAATAGTAAAAGAGATAGAAGACCACTTACAGAGAATTCTTGTTCAGCTACCTCTTAGACTAGGGTGCCTCTGAAGTTCCTCTCTCCCAGATAGAGCATTGCATCTGAAGTCAGAAAGACCAAGTTAAAATATTCCTCAAGTATCTGCTTCCTATGTGCCAGTGGTTGTCACTTACCCTTTGTCTGCCTCAGTTTCTTAATCTGTGAAATGGGGATAATGATGACTTCTCTTTCTTCCAGAGTTCTTAAGACGGTAATGTGCTTAGCACATTGACTGGCACACAATAGGTACTCAAAAAGGGCCTATCCATTCTCCTCACTTTCCCTTACTGGTATAAGTGGAGATGATAGTAATACTTGCACCATTTATATCAAAGAAAACCACTTTATAAGCCTTAAGTCTTAAAGGCTACTGAAGTATGAATTATAATAAAATGCACCATAACTGGTTATTCCTAATTTTATATACAACCCTTCCCAAAATGTGACACATTCAATCAATGGGTGATGCAAAAGGTATTGGAATGATCATTCAGTGGATCACTTTCCGCACACTGACCACCAAGTGTACAATACTGGATGATTTCCAGTGGGGCTGTAATGTGGAATATAAAACCCCACCAAATTCCACCACGGATGGACAAAGTATAGAATTTCAAAACAGTACATGTACTCTGTTTGTGGTTTGAGCATGCTGTGCAAAGAAAAGTTGTTCTGAGCATTTTGAAAGATAACACAAAAGTTCACAAGTAATTCTGTGTTTTAAAGTGTCAACATATATTTTCTAAATATATAGCACATGGCAAGAGTCATTAAGAAATCTTCTCAGGAATGAGTTTTTATTTTTCTTTAAGAGAGATAGAAAGAGAGAAAGAGGCAGAAAGAAAGAAAGAATTAGGAAGAAAGAAAGAAAGAAAGAAGGAAAAAAGAAAGAAGGGAAAAAAGAAAGAAAGAAAAAGAGATGGTTTTCATGCCCTATAATAGCAGAGGTTCAGTTACAGTCACGGGATGAGTGCTGTTCATTCGATGCCTTTGTTGACTCTTCCTTATATGGAAATGGAGAATTTTATGATGCATTCTTCACTGGTTGACTTTCTCTCAGACTCTCTTTCTCTAATTAGTGTAGCTTCTAAAGTCGCTTGCTTGAACAAATGTGATTCAAACACAGGGAATTCCTTCTTCCCCATTTATTTTGGTGTTTGTATTCTTAACCTAATGTAACCCCAAGTTAAGCAAAATAACAATTTCTGCCTCTATGCATGGCTGCTCTGACTTCTTCTAAAGTGCCTCTTGCCTTTGATCTGCTGAATGCTATCGCCTCCATCCAATTTAGCAAAATGTAAGTATTAATAGAAATAACAAGTGTCCTATATGGACACGGCTCTGTGCCAGGCCCTAAGGATAAAAATAAAAACAGTTTGAGCCATCAACAAGCTTATATTCTATTGAGGACATAAGATATACATACAAATAATTTTTTTAATTGTATCTGAAATACGTTTCAGAGGGAGATAATGGGTTTCAGGGAACGATATTTCAGAGTGGGTAACACCTGAGCTTTGCTTTGAAAGAAACTAGAGAGTCTATGAGGCACAGACTACATTCCTGACATGAGTGAGATCAGGTCATAGAGCTTAGATTTATCACCAGGAGGGACCTTGGGTCTCACCTAATCTAAGCCCCACCATATCATTTTACAAATGAGAAGAGTAAGACCCATAGAGGAAAGGTAATTTGACTTATACCACAGCGGTCATGGGTTAGTCTTATAACCAGAGTTGCTTGGTGATGTAATTGTCATGACTCCTAAAACTCTAAATAGAATCACAGTTTGTCACTACCAAAGAATGGCTACCATGTTGGACTCATAGGATCAGAAAATTAGGGTCATAAAGACTGAGTCCATTGCCCTCATTTTACAGATGAGAAAAGTGAGGCACATAGATGTTAAGTAACTTGGGACTCTAAAGTCGTGAGTGTATAGCTGGAAGGAAGCCCTAAAGGCCAAGCCAGTGATGCTTTGCTATGAGGAGGCCTTCTGCTTAACCTAGAAATACTGGGCAAGTCACTTTCTGCATGGTCTAGATAGTGATGTAAGTCCATCTTGGAGTCAGAAGACTTGGTTCTAAGTCAGCCTTTGTTTCTTGTTTCTTTGTGACCATGGGCAGGTCCTAATCTTGTTTTATTCTCTGTGTAATGGTAGAATTGGATTAAATTCATTCTAAGTTCTCTTATAGTTCTAAATCCACCAGTAGGTAGATGGTGCACTGGATAGAGGACCAGCCCTTAAATAAGGATAGACTTGAGTTCAAATCCAACCTCAGACTTTTACTGGCTGTGTGACTCTTGGTAAGCCATTTAACCCCAATTGCTTGCCCCTCTGCTCCCCAAAAAATTCTAGGAACTTCCCTCTGTCAATTATCTCTAATTAATAGTCTATAGTTTGGTTTTACATTGTTTGCCTATTGTCTTCCCCATTTGACCTTGAGTTCCTGGAGGACGAGGACTATTTTGTTACTGAGTTTTTGTTGTTGTCATTATTTTAATTTCTTTGCATCCCTAATACTTAGCACAGTATCTGGTGCACTTCATAAATGCTAGTTGATGTAACAGTAGACTGAATTTTGCCTTCCATTTTTTTCATATATAGTTTAAATACTGGTAACTCTACAATGTTGTTTGAACATGGGTATGTATATAGCAGTGTAGAGATGTGGAAGGGATCCTTAAGACCATCTAGTCCAATTCCCTCATCTTACAGAAAGAGAAACTGAGGCCCAGGGAAGTGAGGACACTTGCCCAAGGTCATTTAAGCTTATGTAGAAGAAGTGAAATTTGAACCCAGGTCTTCTGACTCTTGTTCTCTAGAATCCTACCCCAGTTGGTTTAAATAACATTGACAATTTTTATTTTCCCCCTTTTTATTATCTGTTTTCACAGCAGAAACCTACTAAACAGCTTGAAGCAAAATGGTGAAATGGAAATAGTACTATCTATCCATTAGAGGGTTCCAAATGAATTCATTTATGTGTGTGTCATGGTGGCCATCACACATAGCCAACCATCATATATCAATTCTGTAGACAAGTTGTGACCACCCACCTAAACGCAGACAGCTTGGAAATATAATTAGATTTTTATGGGCTTTTTGCATGTTGCTATTTCTCTTGGGGGTTCCTGTCCAAGCCTTCTTCTGCTTCAATAACACAAATGGCTGACATTTTTATAGCATTTTAAATTTTGCAAAATACCTTACATGCTTTATTTTTCTCATTTGATCCTCAATAGCCCTATACAGTCAATACAACATGTATAAATGAGGAAAGGGGCTCCGAGTCTTGGCTGTAGTCATACAGCTCATGGGTATAAGATCTATCTCATTTCCTAGTCTGAACAAGGAGCATTTATTAAGCAATTACTATGTACCCGGGAAGTGTACTAAGAGCTAGGAATACAAGTGCGAGCAAAAATAAGGAGGCCCTGACCTCAAGGAGATTCCATTCTGATGGGAGAAGACAACACATAAAAAGAAGCTGGGATGGGGAGGGGAGTGAGGAGAAGCCACCCAAACAGAGATGTCATGTCAAATGATCAGAATCATATCTAGGTGGGGAATAAACTAAGACTGGCCTGGATCTGTCCCTAGAATGGACCCTAGAAAGGACTCATCAATTTCAGAGGGGGCTGCCATGGTAGAGAGATGTTCCAGGCTGAGAAGACTCCAGGTGCTGAGAAAAGTTCTAGGGTACAATGTCCATTCCATAGGCCCATATTACCTCTCATCTCTAAACCCATATGATCAAAAGAAAAATCTTATGTGTGTTTCCCATGCTTGGAAATCTTTCTCTCTTACCTCCACATGATTTTCACCAATCATGAGCCTCCATTCCTTGAATGATTCATAGTTTTGATTCTTCCAAGATAGCATCATTCAACATGTAGCAACCATGTAGCTTATGACCCAGAGTTGTTTGGGATCATTAGGAATGTTGGAAAACTCTTTTAAGTAATCCACTCCAAGGTTCTTCTCTTACTTTGCTCTAGACCCAGTTTATTAAAAAAGTATCTGCCTATTGTATATTTAAATTACATACTGTGTGGATCGAATGTTAATGGTGAAACACCACAGTACAGTGGAAAGAAGGCTGCATATGTAGTTAGATGTGGACCTGAATGTGAATTGTAATCCCCAAGCTTTCTATACATGGGAATTCGGGAAGCAGGAAAGATGGACAAAAGTAGAGACAGAGAAGAGAAAGACATTTATAATTTTTATTCCCCAACTTGTTAGTTTTTTCTCTATCCTTAAATTTTCTTGTGTTTATTCATGACTTATATATTATATGCCACCCCTTCTCTCTGGTCATATCACCTCCTCAGTAGAATGTAAGTAGTGGGCAGGGCAGGGACGGTTTATTCTGTCTCATCTCCATCTGCCCAGATTCTTCTGTGTCTTGCATATAGTAGGCACTTAATAAGTACTAGTTGGAGTGGATAATTGGATTAAGGTGGTTTTTAAAAGGAAATTGGGTGTTGGAGCCCTAATTGCATGTGCTTTGCAGGAAGGTGTGAGCAGTTGGATTTTATTCCCTAGGATTTAAAGCTGTTATTCTTGGTTTGATCGCCAGAAATTTAATTTGTGTGGTGGTTCAAGGCCCAATGCTAAAATCTATTTTATCCTTAAAATCAAGGACCTCTGGCTTCAGAAGCCCAGGAGAAAAAGATAGCCCTGGGGGTGAATTGACCAGGCTTCCTTCTCTATGTTCAGTACATACTTGCAATGAACACTGGAAAAGTAACTGCTCATCCTTCAAGTGTTTCCATAAGCTCCTGTGTTTAAGCCTGGAAGATGCCTTAGAAGTCACCTAATCAAATCCCCTCCTTTTAAAGAGAGGGATACTGAGGCACAGAAAAGCTAGGTGATTTACCCAAGATGACACAGGTAATAAAAGTTAGGCACAGGATTTGAACTGAAGTCATCTAATCCCAAATCTAATGTTCTTTCCTCCACAGCATAGTACCTCTCCCTGTCAACCATCCCTGCACCTGGCCAATTGCTTCCTTTTTTTAGCAGAAGAATTAAATAAACTATGCTTTCATTGATGTCTCCATCAATATTAATTAGGTTTCATTTGTAAAAGAAAGTCAGCTAGGGAGTAGTGGATAAAGAGCTGCCCTCAGCATCAGGGAGACCTGAGTTCAAGTCTTAACTAGGACAAATACTAGCTCTGTGCTGGGAAAGTCACTTAAACTCAATGCTGTCGGCATCTCTCTAGGACTCAGTTACAGAGTAGGTATCAACCTCCACCAAGAGAGGAAGTTTCCCCACCTGGGCAATCCCTATGTAAATGAAAACACAGCTCAGGCCCTTTAAACATCATTTGTAAAATTATTTGAAATAAAAACAATTCATTCTGAAATTCTTTCAAATAAAGACACATTGTAATATGGTCTAAATAGGGACAAATTAATACATGATCATATTAAGGGAAGAAGCTTTTTAATGTACAAAAAGTACTTTAAAATATAATTTTACTATTAGCATTTCATTCAAAGAAGGTATTTAAAAATAATTTGATTCTGCAGAACTTAACTTGAGAGAGAAAAAATTTTCTCCAAGACCATTTCTTAGACATGTGTTTAAAAAAATTTAAAAACATCCATGACTAATGCCATATATCAGAAAATTGTGTTACATATCCCTGGAAATGTGTCAGACTGAAATTACTGAGGTTGTTACATGCCTTCTGTTAACATCATTTGCTTAACAGCTAGGATCTGATCAAGTTGTAGGATACCTGACATCTACGTAAAGCATTTTACATCTATTATCTCCTTTTGAACCTTATTACAAGCCTGTGAGATTAGTACTGCTGGTGTTATTGTCCTTGTTTCAGAGATGGGAAAGTCAAAGCTAAATGATTTTTTTCCATGGTCATAGAGCTAAAGAAGATTGGAGTTAGTATTTTTTTTTACTCTGGGGTGTTTTCCCACCTTGTTTATTGGAAATCATTAGTAGTGTCTTAATACTACCATTAAGTAGAGTGATATATAGGGAGGTTACACAGAATATAACATGTGATTACTTTTATTTATGTGTGTATTTAGTAAGGATACTAAACTATTCAACATTGTTATTATTCTTGGTTCAGAATTTAACAAGAATGCAAAAGTAACTACCAACATATTTATTATAACCTAAGTTAAAATTGTTGAAGGGAAGTAAATTTTTCCTCTTTTTTTCTTTTTTTTTTGCTTTCAGGGCTAAACTCCGAGTTGTCTTACAGCATTACCTCAGGAGACAGCCTCGGTCAGTTTACTGTTGACAACAATGGTATTCTCAAAATCAGGAAGACTTTGGATCGGGAAAGTCAGTCCTTCTACAACCTGGTTATTCAGGTTCATGATCTGCCCCACCCTCCAGCCTCTAGCTACACCAGCACTGCTCAAGTGTCTATCATTCTATTGGATGTTAATGATAATGCCCCAATTTTCATTTCCCCCAAACTGACCTATGTTCCAGAAAACACCCCCACTGACACTGTTGTATTCAAAGCTCAAGCAACTGACCGAGACAGTGGCCCCAACAGCTATATTGAATACACTCTACTGAACCCTTTGGGCAACAAGTTCAGTATTGGGACCATTGATGGAGAAGTGAGACTCACTGGAGAGCTAGACAGGGAAGAAGTGTCCAACTATACTCTCACTGTGGTAGCAACTGACAAAGGTCAGCCACCTCTTTCTTCATCTACAGAAGTGGCGGTCATCATCCTTGATATCAATGACAACAACCCTGTTTTTGCACAGGCCCTTTATAAAGTGGAAATTAATGAAAACACATTGACTGGGACTGACATAGTGCAAGTCTGTGCTGTTGATGGAGATGAAGGTGCCAATGGACAAGTTCGCTATTCCCTCATCAGTGGAAATGAAAACCAGGAGTTTAGAATTGACTCCGTGACAGGGATTCTCACTGTAGCTAAGCCTTTGGATCGAGAGAAGAAACCAACATACTCCTTAACTGTTCAGTCATCAGATCGGGGCAGCAGCCCCAGGATGGACACCACCATGGTGGATATTGTTCTCTTAGATATCAATGATTTTGTTCCAGTATTTGAACTGTCCCCATACTCAATCAATGTCCCCGAGAATCTAGGAACCCTTCCAAAGACAATTCTTCAGGTTAGTACACTGAAATAAGGCAATTATTATTATTTTTATTTTAAGGCATTTTTTTTTCTCTCAAAAAAGTCTATCATACCCTGTATGGGTTAGCAAAGGCTTTTTTAATCCAAGTTACAGAGAAGGCATCTAGTGGTTCTCTTGAGCCCAGGAGTTCTGAACTAAAATGGACCAAGCCAATCAAGAGTCTGAACTAAGTCTGAAATTAATATGGTGAGCCTCTGAGAGTGGAGGGTTACCATGTTGCCTAAGGATGGGTGAACTGGCTTGGTTAGGAAATGGACCAAGGAAAGCTACCATGTCAAGTAGTAGGGAGACTGAGGCATGAGTGGCTGCACTTCCACCCTATGTGAGATAGAAGGAATCAGTCTTTTAAAAATGGTTATTTAAAAATTGCTCAGTATTTTCTCTTCTCTCTCTCTGTCTCTCTCTCTCACTCTCTCTCTCTCTCTATATATATATATGCATATATGTACATACACACACATAGATAAGGTATGTGTATATATGTATGTATACATAATCCATACCCACATATTTCTCTAGTTGTATATTTCTGAAGATGATAGATAAGAACCTTAATTCAAAATCACAGATTGAATTTAAAATAAACAAATCCAATTTAACAGATATAATAAGCAGCTAACACTGTACAATAAACCACGCTAGGTACTTTGTATACAGAGCTAAAAATGAAATAATCCCTGCCTTCGAGGAAGGTATATTCTACTAGAAAATACCTAGCAATTTTGTTTGTAGGTTTAAATAAGGTGTGTGCTGGTACCTGCTCTAACCACTAATTGTTAAATTTTCAGCATGAGCATCTGCAATTCAGAAATTGGCAACTGGTACAAATAATGACTTGATTTATTGTATTGGTGATTGTATAGATTTAAAAATTAATAATTTAGATTAAACTTAAAAGAATAAGTATTTATTTTTTTCCCAGAGAATTCTGTTATTAGGGGAACACCAGGGGGTACCTGGAAATGAGTAAGGCAGTGCACCTCATTGTGTGAAGTTTCAGCTAGGCAGGGAAGCAGATATGAAATGGAATTATGTGAGAGTCCAGTTTCTGCCCTCTATAAAGGAAGGTATTGGGAGGAGTTTGGGACTCTGCCCTCCAGCCCTTCAAGTCAGAGGGGAGAGGCTGAAGGAGGTGGAGTCAATCAAGGCTTGAGTTAGGGGCACATTGATAGGTTTAGAAGAGATGAGATATCCTGAGAGGGAAAGCTTGTTTCATGGAGTTGAAATCACCAGTAGATGCAAAGTGGAGTATTGCTCCATTAACATAGCTTGAGCCCAGCAGAAGGGCAGAGAATGAAGTAGTCACCAGAATGGTAGCTGTAAACAAATAGCTAAATAAATGAACAAATAAATGGATAAATAAATAAACAAATTAAAAATAAATAAATAAATAGATTAAATCCATTATTTTTAATAATAATAGTAATTATTATCTGGTATTCATATAGCCCTTTAATGTTTGCAAAGTGTTTTGTTTGCATCTGCTATCTCGTTTCATCCTCAAGGTCCCTCTGGTTACAATATTTGTTTTCTTTTCATTCAGAATAGATCCCTGTATTATCTATTATATAACATTCCCTTCCTCTCTACTTCCTTTTCCACTCCTCCTCCTCCTCTCACTATTAGCTGTCTTACATGTTCTTCCTTCTTGTAGGTTGTAGCAAGAGATGATGACCAAGGCTCCAACAGCAAACTGACATACACACTCATTGGTGGGAATGAAGACAACGCCTTTGTTCTCTCCCCCAGCGGGGAACTCAAAGTGATATACAGCCTCGATAGAGAAAAGAAGGAGAAATGTGTCTTGTTGGTTACAGCGACTGATTCAGGTGAGTGGATGAGACTAGAGTGCATTTCCAGATTTATCTGCCTTATTCTAAGAACTCATTCATATGCAATAGACAAATCGAAGATCTATTCCTTTTACAATTCTTACTAAATTCCCAATAAGCAAAATGAATTAGTTTTAATTATAGCAAATGCACCCAATAGCTTCTTTCCTCTTTTGATCAAAATCTATTTTGTAACATAGTGTTAGGGCCAGAAATTGTTTAGAAGTTGTAGACTTTGGTTGATGACACTGAGGCCCCCTTGTTCAAATCCCAGCTCTGCTGGCTACTACCTTGGCCAAAACATTTAACCTCTCCAGGACTTAGTTTCTTTATCTATAAATAAGGCAGTTAGAAGAGCTGGCATGAAAGTTCCTTTTCTGATTTGTAACTGTGGTCACTCAAAGGCCAAAGTGAGTTTTTGTCATAATGGCTCCTCCGTTGCCTTTCAGTCTGGACTGAAATTTTTCCCATGGTTCAGCATGCAGATGAAGCCAAGAGATCTGAGTTTGAATCCTGTTTATAACATTACTATCTGTGAGACTTAATTCCCTGGCCAAGTAACATCTGCAAATCTCTCTTCTTCTATTTCCCTCTCTCCCCCCACCTCTGTAAAATTGATGTAATAATACTTAATGGTGCAAGTTTTATGGGACTTGTTTTGTTTAATTTTATACACCTTGATGCAGTATATAAATTCAAGTTATTAATATAATCAGCCCAAACCAGATAAAAGAATAGTCGGAAAATGTTTAACAAAATAAATAAAAATACAATAAAACACAGATAATGTTACTATATGGTTTTCTAAGTAAATATGTGGCCTTCAGGTATACTTATGCATGGTTTAGTGGATGCTGTTTCTGCTTGGGTTTGACAAGACTGACTTAGCCTTCTTGTAGCTCTGTTTCCTCATCTGTAAAATGGGGATGATAATAATAGCATCTATCTTTGAAGGGTTGTTATCAAAATGTCAAATGTCAAATGAGATAGTGCATGTAAAGTGCTTTGCAGACCTTAAATGAGAGCTCATACTTGGATTGGACCATAGGCTTTACCAGACTGCTACAGGCATCCATTGAACACACAGACACAGACACACACACACGCAAAGACACACACATGGTTAAGAAACCCAACTTTAGAGACATATCAGCTGTTGTTATTATATGGATAGTTCTGTAGCTCTTTTGGCTAAATCATTCTGAGAGTTCCTCAGGTAATATAAGTTGGCTTTATTAAAAATTTTTTTTTTATCTTTTTCCCCATATATAACACAAACTAATTTCCCTTTCAACCTGGTTAAAAATGAAATGTTAATATTAGGAAACCTAAAAAATGACATTCCAGAAGCTTATAAATTTTTATAAGTCTTGGTGAGATGGTTCATTTGACCCTTGCTCTGTAAACATTCCTTGGCACAAGAAGCTTGGGGTTAAGGAAGAAAGTGGGCAATCCTCTTCCCAGGCCTGGTGTGCTGCTTTCCCTGTAGGCAGTGATCCTTAGAAGACCAATATGTGCTTCAACTGCACTTGGTGTGATTCACCATTTCCATTTTTAAAGTTATTTCAGAAACCGCAGCAAGAATTGACATGAATATTCCACCAGTAAGCAGTGAACACTGCTCTTTTCTCCTGAAGGAGGCTGTGCCAAGTCCAGGAGAACTGGCTTATGGCCTTTGTTATGAAGATCACTCAGGGTTCCATGCTCTTCATATGTGGTATTATTTCTCCTGCAGGGGTAGATGTGGAAGCTTGACCCTTCCAGGCCCATGTTCTAGGATATAGTCAGAGTCACCCATTGAGGAAATGGACTGAAAGTTAAAGCTGGGAGGGACCTTAGAGACCACCTAGTCTAGTCCGTTCATGTTATAGGTGAGGAACTGAAGTCCCAGAGAGGTTGTGACCTACCCAAGGTCATATAACACATAGTCGGTAAACATCAGAGACAAGATCTAATCCCAGGTTCTCTGAATCCAGAGCCAGTGTTTTCTTTCCTTCCTCCCTTCCTTCTTCCCTTCCTTCCTTCCTTCCTTCCTTCCTTCCTTCCTTCCTTCCTTCCTTCCTTCTCTTTTCCTCCCTCACTCTCTCCCTCTTCCTCTCCTTCTTCCCTCCCTCCACCCTCCCTCCTTCTCTTCCTTACTTCCTTCCTCCCTTTTCTCTTTCCTTCCTTCCTTCCTTCCTTCCTTCCTTCCTTCCTTCCTCCCTCCCTCTCTTCCTCCTTTCTCTCTTTCCTTCCTTCTTTCCTTTCTTTCTTCCTCCTTCCCTCCCTACCTCCATCTTTCTATCCTTCCCTCCCTCCATCTCCCCTTCCTTCCCTCCCTCCTTCCTTCCTTCCTTCCTTCCTTCCTTCCTTCCTTCCTTCCTTCTTTCCTTCCTTTCTCCCTCCCTCTCTTCCTCTTTCTCTCTTTCCTTCCTTTCTTTCTTCCTCCCTCCCTCCCTCCGTCTTTCCATCCCTCCCTCCCTCCATCTTCCCTTCCTTCCCTCCCTCCCTCCTTCCTTCCTTCCTTCCTTCCTTCCTTCCTTCCTTCCTTCCTTCCTTCCTTCCTTCTTTCCTTCTTTCCTTCCTTCCTTCTTTCCTTAACAACAACATAAAACATAATTCAACTGACCATTTCCATATACGAGCCACAATTGACTAGAACCTCCTCTACACATAACAGAATAGTAAAAGAGAATTCTGTACTAAATAATACAGTCAACATGTAACTTTCAAAGCTATCCTTCTTGTCTATGACTTTTTCTGACTTTTCTTCTATACTCTTCTTTGCATTAAAATGACTTTTTTTCTTTTTCTAGATGCAATCCTATCCCTAGTGTTCCCCCCCCCCCCCAGAAAAGAAAATCGGGGAGGGTGGAAGGAAAAAGAATACCTTGAAAACAAACATGCTTAGTCAAGTAAAACAAATTCCCACATTAGCCATATCTGGGGGGAGGGGAGATCCTGGATCCTTTCTACATTCAAGGATGAGATAGTGAACTGGACTCTGTCCCTGAAGGAAATATGATATGGCAACCACTTGCTTTGCAAATTACTTCTAAAGCTACGGTTTATCATCTGTTAGTAATTCAATTCAACTCATTACAATCCATCAAACATTTACTAAGAGCAGACATTTCTATAGCCCTTTAAATTATGTAAAAATTGCACGTGTATTAATTAATCTATTTGATCTTCACAATACCCTCAGAGGATGGGGATGTGTACCCCTATATTGTTAGTCCCATTTCAGAGATGAGCAAAGTGAGGATCACAGAATGATTTTCTACTAATTTGCATGGCCTCATAGTAAGGGTCAGGGTAGGATTTGAATTCAGATCATCCTGGTGCCAAGTACAGCAACCTGTACAGCATGTTATTCTTCCTCTTATTAATACAACTTCTGTGGGCAAGGTAGTCATCAAGATGTTGTCCATGGGTCACTTAGCTTTTTTGCATATTTTATGGATATTCTTTATTCTTCTGATTGAAGTACTGTTTTGACATTTTGTTCAATAGACTTTCCCTTATTTAAGAACACCTTAGTTACAAAGAAATTCATTCCTCTGCCCTAGGAAATAGGTTGAGGAATCTAGGGAATGCTTAGAAAGCCTTAGGTTTCGGAAATATAAGAAGCACCTTCGCAGCATCTCATGGTGGTCCCCTGGTCTCAACTCACCCAGCTACCACCCTATTAAGTCCCTCATCCACCTTCAGCTGGATGATAGCCATAGCTTCCTGATTGGTCATCCTGCTTTGTCTCTACACTTCTCTAATACTATAATCACTTGGCTGACAAAATGATTTTCCTAAAACTTAAGTCTGACCATGTCAGCCTCCCTCCTCAATAAACTCCTATGGCTCCCTATTATCTGCATGATCAAATAGGAAATTCTGTGATTGGCATTGAAAACTCATCATAATCTGTCCCTTTCCTGCCTTTCCAGTCTTCATACATTTTTCTTTCCTCCACATATTCTCTGATGTACTCACGCCAATCAAGTTAATGTTTTTCAAATACTGAATTTGATTTCCCATCTTTGTATTTCTGCATTGGCTATCACCCATTCTTGGAGGTCTTTCCTTCCTCTTAGAGTCTCTGCTTTCCTTCCACTTGCAGTTGAAATGCCATCTTCTGCAGGAAGCCTTTTCTACACACCTTGCCTGTTAGAACCTTCTCCTCTCCATCTGTGCATCTGTTTATCTGTGTGTTGTCTTCCCCCTTAGATTAGGAGATCCTTGAGGGAAATGATTTTATTTTATTTTTCTTTGCACCCCCAGCACTTTGCATGGCTCCTAGCAGATGAGTACTAAATAAATGCTGATTGATTGATCAGAAAGCATGAATGGCCAAGGTGGATAAATTCTCATATAAGCCTAAGATGCAGATGCCACAGGCTAAAGATTATGGTTGTAGTGGGTGGGAGTGGAAGATATGGGACAGATACAAGGTTGGGAGTAAAATGAATAGGATATAGCAGCTGACTGGAGCTGGGAAATGAGGAAAAGCAGAGTCCAGGTGATGAGGAAGTGGGGTGAATGATACTGCACTGGCAATAACAGTGAAGTCAGGCATGAAAGTGATCAGTCATATCATGAGTCACCTGTAGACATATTCAACTCAACATGTCCGAAACAAAATTCATCATCTTTTCCCCAGTCCCTCCCTTTTTTCTATTATTGTGGAGGCCATTATCATCCTCCTAGCCACCTATATTCACAACCTAGGTCACTCTCTCTACTTTCCCATATGCAATCTGTTGCCAAGTCCTATTGATATTACCTTCATGGCATCTCTCTTATGCACCCTTCTCTCCTCTGACACCACCACCACCTTGGTGAATGGTCTGGCCTATCCTCAATCTAGTCCCTCTTCTACTTAGCTTAGTGAACTTCCTGGAGTAAAGCTCCCTCCATTCCATTTCCCCACTCAAAAAAAATTCTAGTGGCTCTGGATGAAGCATAAAAACCTATAAATGTGGAAGTGTTGGACTTGAAGTCAGGAAGATTCACTCTCAAATCCTGCCTTTAACACTCACTAGGTGTATGACTGTAGGCAAATTACTTAATCCCTATCTGTCTCAGTTTCCTCATCTGTAACATGGGGATAATAACAGCCCCTACATCTCAGTGGTTTTGGAAGAATCAAATATATAATATTTATGGTGTGCTTTTCAAATCTTCAAAGGCATTATAAATACTAGCTATAATTATTTAAGAAAGAAAGAAAGCTGTGTCTTCTATCAAGCATAATTTTTCTTTAAAGAATTAATAAATTTTGATTGCAATAATTTCAAAACAAAGCTAGAATTATTTTCCCCCATGGTAACTATGAAACTGAATAGGTGAAGCAGTAGAAATTCCAATAACCCACTAATTAGGACATGGAATGTATTGTGTTCAATTATTTGGTCTTTTGTGATTATAGGAAAGGAGGCAGGACTTTTTCTTTGGTGACATAAGCCTGAATGTAACAGGCAGAAAAAAATGCAAATTATGGCAGGAGCAGGCAAAAAAATAAACCATATTCAATTTATTTCTGCAATCTTTTACTAATTAATGTTCCCTTGTACAAGGGAACTGACTTCTATGGAGAGAAACAGGAACTCAGTTGTAGCTCTGCTCACAGGCCCTGGGGTGCTTGATCTCACTTAGTTGAGATAGTACAGCCATGGCTTGTGGGAGTATGGAGATGATGAAAATGAAATCTTCTCATGGATGTTGCTCTACCTTCATGCAACCCAGAAATTAAAAAAAAATAAGATGGTTGAAATGCTAATATTTTCTCCAGAGAATAAATGTTAAAAGTGTTAAAGGGTTTCATGATAATAAAGGGGGAAAAACAAGAAGAATGCTGCCCTTCCATATCTCTGTCATATTTTTAGTTTCCATCTCTAGCTCTCTAGCAGATAGGAATTAAAAAAAAGTTGTCTTTCTGATGGAAGGGATTTAAAGTTGGTATAGCTTTGCAAAAAACAAGACTGATTTGTGGATACAGCAGAGAGTGTGAAAGGTGGTTTATAGGTCGCTAAAGATCTTGCCAAGGGTTGCACGGATCATATGATTCTCTGAGCTTGGACATTTGGCTCCCCTTCCCAATGAATGGAAGTAGATGTGAAACAGATATTTCACTCTTATTAATTCAAGGACCCATATGGCTGATGATGAATATTGCCTCTGCTGATATCCATCACCTCTCCATACTTTAGAAGGTGGTCATCAATAACAGTGAAAGCTGAAGAAGGTCTACTCCTGCGTGCTACTTAGGAAAGGGGGTCCTTAGGTGACAGGCACAACAGTCAACCATCAGGCCTATGATTAAAACATATCAGCTTTCAAGGACCAAATAGTATGCTCTGCTGGCATATTCTTGCAGAGCCTCTGCCAAGAAGGAAGAGGTTTCTTTCTGGTTGAGAGAACAGAGGGAAAAAAAAGCTAGATTCACTGATGATGAAAGTGTATATGTGTGCGTTTATTAGTCTGAGCTTGTGGCTTCATCAGTGTAGGAGCTCCCTATGTAGAAACTGCCTTGAGCGTCCCAAAGTAGGAATTTTTCTGTATTATATCATCTTAGGTTATTGCCTGGGTGACTGAGAGTTTAACAGGGGTGGGGAACCTGTGGCCATCTAGGTCCTTGGGTATGGCCTTTCGACTGAGTCCAAGTTTTACAGAACAGGCCCTTTTATTAAGGGGATTTGCTCTGTGAAGTTTGGATTCAGTCAAAAGGATGCACTTGGGAGCATAGAGGGCCACATGTGGCCTGGAGGTTGTAGGTTCTCTACCGCTAGTTTAAGTGACTCTTGCCACACACACCATATGCATATGTACATATATGCGTAATGCATATGTAGGCACAGTGGATAAAGTAGTGGACTTGAAGAAAAAACAAACAAAAAACTGATATTTATTAGCTGTGTGACCCTCACCAAATCAAGTAACTACCTCTCTCTGGGCTTCAGTTGCTGCGCCAATAAAACGAGAGAATTGCCTTTGATAGCCTTTAATATCTTTTCTAGCTCTAAATCTGTATCCCTATCTGTCATGCATATGCATCAAATGACAGGGAGGGTTGATTTGGACATGTATAGAGATCCACCTCTTTAGGACAGGAACACATGTTGTGGTCTTAATTCTTATGGGGATGAGAGAACGGTTGGCAGGTAAGACTTGGAGCACAGGGAGGACTGAAAAAAAGCTAAATAAGAAGGAAAATATCAAATATATGGTTTGGAACATTAGATTGGACTGACCTATGGCCGTTTATAAATGGGACTATGAAAGATTGCACGTATTTCTAAAATGCATGCTAGATGCATGCAAAAAAAATAATGTGCTATTCCTAAAAGGGACCATAATCAAATATATGGCTTTGGAAAAATAGTCATATTATTTGAAGATAATTAAATACAATCAATGCAATTAAATATGATAATTTATTTGTATAACATTTATTATGACATTACTAATTATTAATCACTAATACTGTTCATATATTTATAGTAATGCAAATATTGAATGCTGCTAAAACAGTAAAAAAAGAAATATAAGTAAAAGATGACAACCAAAATTATGATCACATCAAAGAGTGGGCCACAGAGCCAACCAAAGAAATAATAATCACATGAGGGTAATGATAATATTGAAATTTCTGATAAAATTCGAAAGTTTCAACTAAAGTGTCCTTGGAAAAAATGAATGTTTATTGTCAGAGTAGAAAAAAATGAGTCATGAAGTTAGCATGCAATGAAAAGGTATAGAAGCTCCAAGTCCAATTCTTTCCACTATTTCTTACTACCGACAGTGTACAGAAAATTCCATGAAGACCCAGCCCCACGCTTGCACAATATTTCTGAGGGATCAGTGCTTGGCCAGCTTCTAATGATTATACCTCCAATGCAGAGCTCCTGGGCCCATAGGTTTAGAGCAGACAGAGACTTTGGGGGTAATTCTGGTGCAGGATTTTTTCAGTGACTGAGTTTGTGTGTGTGTGTGTGTTTGTTAGACTCCTTTGGCAGTCTGTTAAAGTCCAAAGTGACTAGAGGGATGGGCTCAGTGGGATGTGCTAGGAAGCAGTGACCCTTTGAAGCATTTTATAAGCTTGATTTAATTTTTAGTACTTAAGGGAAAAAAATGTTTTAGCCACCTTCTCCTGTCTTGCCTTGGATTTCTTTGCTTTCTCTCTACAAACGGTCTTTCTAAACAAGTAGCCTCTTGATCTCATTTTTTCCTCCTCTGTTTTATTCCCCTCTCCACTCTAATTGAATTCATAATTGCCACATTTGGCAGGGAAACAAAAGACAGTTAATGCTCTTGAGAACTCTTATGCTTTGGGCAGCCATCCCAGGGAAAACATCTTCCAAGACAATTGATTTAGGGAGAGGATTCTTGATACTTTGGGGTTTCAAGTCAAATGGTCACTGGCCATTATCACCCTTCTACAGTTGTCAAATTCTAACACTTTTGTATGGTGGAATTTAACCTGAAATGCAATGGTGTTGAAGGCTTGCAGTCAGTTTTGAGAATCACATTTTAGGGAGTGGAGTGAATAGCCAATTCATTGAAATATCTGACTGAATATATTCAAAATGGATAAGGATTATTCAGGAAAACTCCTTGAGATATTGTTGTTTGCTTTTAACTTTCTGGTGAGCTTTCCATCTTCTGGCATGTGGCAGCATTGAACTTGGGAACTAGGACATTGAACTTGGAGTCTGAAAAACCTGTGCTCACATCCCAGCTCAGATGATAGAATCCTGAGCCAAATTGCTTCACCTCTCTGGCTTCAGTTTCCTAACCTGTAAAATAAGCAGAGAGGTGGCACAGTGGATAGAGTGCCAGGCCTGGAGTCAGGAAGATCTGACCTCAGACACTTTCTAGGCTGGGTGACCTTGCATAAGTCACTTAAGCCTCTTGTCCTCAGTTTCTTCATCTGTAAAATGAGCTAGAGAAGGAAATAGCAAATCACTGCAGTATCTTTGCCAAGAAAACTCCAAATGGGGTCACAAAGAGTTGGACACAGCTGAAATGACTGAACAAAATTAGCAAGGTGACTCAGTGGCCTCCCAGTCTTTCAGCTCTGAATCTATGAGCCTATGAAATGAGACATAATGTTCAATAGGCATATTTTCCTAGTTTTTTTTGCTGAGAAATAATAAAAAGAATTTCAGTCATGAGGTAAACTCTTACTTAAACAGCATATAACACCTTATAAAGTCATTTTTTCAAGTTAATCTTGCAATTCAACCGCTACAATTTTAGGAAGTTTAACTACAAGCGTAAGACCCATAAAACAAGGCCATATGGCAAGCACTAGTTATTGGTGGTGGTGGTGGTGGTAAGGGTGTGTGTGTGTGTGTGTGTGTGTGTGAGAGAGAGAGAGAGAGAGAGAGAGAGAGAGAGAGAGAGAGAGAGAGAGAGAATTGGAAGGGCAAATGGACTTTTAAAAAAGCAATTCAACAAAAAGAGAACTATTTAATGAGAATTTCAGGCTAATGCAAACTCAGAAGGAGACAGATATTCTGGGATCATATCTTTTCATAACTGGAAGAGATTTGTGAGGCCATCTAGACAATACCTCTCAGGTATTAGTGACTTGGCCAAAAGCTTCCACAACTAGTTGAATGGCAGAGCCAAGATGAAAATCCAAGTCTTTGAATTCCCAACCCAGAGCTGTTTCCACTGTATCTTTTGTGGATTTCATTTCCTCCAGGGTCTAGGGTATACCCTTTCACTACATGGCATGGATTTTAAAGGAATAATAATTTAAAAAGCCATTTCCCATATTTTACATATGACAGTGTGCAAATGACAAGCAGTATGGCATAGTGTCTAAGAAGATTGGCCTTGGATAATTGAACCACATTTTTTTCACCCATCCTAGGCATATAAGCACATGCAAACCATTTACCCTCTTACTGGGCCCCAGACAACTCTTTCTTAGCCTCTATGTTAGAGATAAATTGCTATTATGCAGTAGTGGAGATAGTTTGATGTTGGAGATGCTTACATTTATGAAATCACTTGTTTAGAACCACATCTCACCCCACCCTCCACCCTCATGAAAAAGAAAAGAATTAACATAGCATTTTTCCCCTTTTACCCGATAAGTAAATGTTTAAGAAATGATTTTTAGGAATTAAACTTAAAATTAGGAGAGTTTCAATTTTATAGTTAGAATTCTTTTAAAGTTCATTGAATGTAAACGAAACTCTAGATGCTCTAAATGTTAAGTAACTAGGAATATGATCGTCATACTAGACTAATATTAGTAGACATGAGACAGCCTGGAAGGTTGTCCATCCTTCGATAAGATGCTTATTGGGTATATTAATAACATGAAAGATTTCATGACAGATCTGTCTATGAAAATAGCTTTCTTTACCCATTTTTCTACACTATTCCTCATCTCACATTCCCCAACACATTTTTCTACCATTTTATTCACCTTTTCTCTCATGAAGAGGTGGCACATTTCCTTGCCAAGGCAAACATCTCTTCATGCAAACTTGATCCTACCCCATCTCCTTCCACATATTGCTCCTACTATTAGCCCTATTCTCTCTCATCTTCTGCACTCCCTATCTTTTAATACATCCTTGCTCCTGGTAAACATGTTTATTTCTCCCCCATCCCATAACAACAAAATAAAACACAAAAGAAAATAAACAAAAAAATTCCTTTAATCCTACTATCCCCAATACAATCATTCCATATATTCTTTCTCCTCTTCTCAGCCAACTATACTTGATACCTCTTCCTTACTTTCTTTTCTAAATACTTTATAATTTCTATTCTGACTTCAAAATTCAACTGAAACTGTTCTCTCCAAAGTTACTAGTGAATCTCTTAATTTCCAACTCTCATCACATTTCCTTAGTTCTCATACTTCTTGACCTATCTGCAGCCCTCGACACTGAAGATTACCTCCTCTTCCTGGATACTCTCTCCTCTCTTTTATTTTGGAAGCAATTGGGTTTATGTGACTTACCCAGGGTCACACAGTTAGTTTAAGTGTCTGAAGCTGAATTTGAGCTAAGGTCCTCCTGACTCTAGGGATGGTGCTCAATTTACTGTGCCATCTAGCTATCCCACTCTTAGTTTTTGTACCTTTATCCTGTCCTGGTTCTTCTTCTATCCTATGTCTGACAATTCCTTTCCCTTTTCTCATCCTTCATTCAAGTCATACCTATTAACCTTGGGTATTCCCTAAGACTGGTCTCGGCCCTCTTCTCCTTTCATACTATATTATCTCACTTGATGGTCTCATCAACTCCCATGGGATCATGTATTACAATAATGCAGATGATTCTGAGGTCTGTATATCCAACCATAGTCTCTCTCCTGAACTCCACTCTCACATGACCAACTGTTTTTTAGACATCATAAACTTGATTTACCAGAAGCATCTCAAACTCACCACGTCCGAAATAGAACATATTTTCAACCCCTCCCTCCAACAGTCTCTCTTTTAAAGTTCTTTATTCTTGTTGAAGGCATCATCACCCTTCCTGTCACCAAAGTTCATAACCTCAGCATTAACATTTGTTGCCAAAACTTGTCATTTCTACGTACGTCATTTGAATCTTTCCCTTTCACTCAATGTACTTAGCCACCACCTTATTCCAAGCCCTCATCACCTCTCACCTGTACTATTGCAATAGTCCTTAAATTCACCCTGCCTCAAATATCTTCCCCTTCTAAGCCATTCATTACATAGACAATAAATGATTTTTCCCCCTAAATGCAATTCCGATCATATTACTCCTCTACTCAAGGAACTCCAATGGTTCTCTAAGACATTTGGAATCAAACATAAGCTCCTGCTTTTAGCTTTTAAAGTTCTTCACAAAGTGGTCCAAATGTACGTTTCCAGCGTTATTGTACTATCCTTCCCACATTTTGTGATAGACCTGGAAAGGCCTTGATGTTCTTCACACTTTATCTCCCATTTTGTCCCTTGACAATGGCTCCTAAGGAATGCACTCACTCATCATCTCTGCCTCTTATAGTCCTTTAAAACTCAGCTCATGCTACATAAATCCTTTAGCAATCTCCCCTGGCTACTAGTTTCCCCTCCCAAATCCTTGTGTTTTATTAGTGTGTGTTTGCGTATATAATTTGCACAGATACTGCACTCATTCTCCCAATTCCTGCTCATACTAGCAAACCAGGTCCATGATGAAAAACTGGCTACACCTCCCTTCAGTATTCTTCGAATAACATTGAGGAGTTTTCTTTTTAAGTACTGTCAGTCATAAGCACTCCCCTCCAATATACTTTGCAATATCACGTTAACCAGTTAACATCTCCCTAATATTAGTGAACTAACTTATGTCAAATGCAATTCATGAAAAATACCATGTCTTTGATATTTACGCTATAAGAATATTTGATTCCATTCAAGAGTACTCCATCCAGCAATACAGGTGATGGTCTAAATAAGTAGTCAATATAAATTTCTGTATCTGAGAAAAAATCAATTCCCGTCTGCCATCAGCTGTATTATTCTTTGGACAATAGTCACAGAATTCATTCCTAATCCTCCACATATGAAGTCTTTACCACTTGGCAGGACATCCAGGAACACCTGGCATAACTGTCAAGAGCACAGGGTCACCTCCAAATCACAATGAGATACCCACTTTAGTCAAATAATAATAAAAACATTAACACCAGTGTTCCCTCTAAAAATAGGCTGAGTACATTCATGGACTTTATACAAAGCATTCACAGATTACATTATTTTAAAAATCTATAAACATTTACAATAAAGAAATATTTTTCCCAAGTATCAAAAAGGGTGTGTCAGAAAGTCTCCAGTGTGTAAAGAACAATTAACTATTAATTTGGCAAGTATTAGCAAGCTACTCAAAAACATTTGGGCATTTTACAATTGCCTTGTTTCCACAATCTGGCTAGCAGCTGTTGTAGGGGTGAAAGACCAACACAATCCCAACAACAAGCATGCCAAAAAGTACAGGTTCTTTCGATCTGCTTTAGTAAGGAAAGCAACATTAAGGGGTTGACAAGCTTACTTTAATTCAGCACACAGATATCATTCACTTAGTTCAGGGGAAAAAAACACCACCCTGAACTTCAGGGCAAAATACAAAGAAAGTTCAAACATGGACAGACAGACCTTGTCTGATTCAAATCCCAATACATAGTTACCAGAGTTTAACAAAGTCCCAGCATCCGGGTTCCAAGCTGGAGGGCCCTTAGCTACAGCTGCCCGGAGTCTCCGCATGGGCACCACTGCGAGTGAGAGCCCTAAACAAATTACAAACGTGGACAGACAGACCAAATACAGATTCATGGTTACCAACATCTAGGTTCAGCCTGGGAGCTCATAGTGAGGACTGGCCTGGAGTCACTCGCACCACCACTGCTGCGGGTAAGAGTTCCGGGGAAGAGAAAGCCAACCCCTGGTTTTATATTTTTTCAGGGTCAGGGGTGAGTCACGCATGCGACTCACCCACGTGACCTAGAATCGTCACAAAGAGGCGACTTAAACCCACGTGGTCTAAAAGCCTCTGATGTCCCAAACATATTACTCAAACTCATGTGTAAACTAGGCCCTCCCTTAGTTAGCCCCACCTGGGGCCCCACCTTGGTTACCAATTCACACCCACATAGGTTTAGCACCTAATTGGGGTTTGGTCCTGGGGCTTAGCACCTAGTAAAACTCAAAGACACTTAATTAATCATTTTAAAACAGTAAGAAAGTCCCAACTCAATTGATATTACATGCCTTTATTAATTGTTGTAAAAAGTTTGACTCAGTTCCACATAATGGCTTATTTGTGTCATACAAATATATAAAATAAACTCAAATATATGGAAAAACCTACAGTATTTGATTTCATGGTGGAGGAACAAAGCTCTCTGGTTGAACCCTGTCACCATACAATATTGTCAAGAACAGTAGATATGAAATGTGACATTTTTCTTCTTTAAATTTCATTTTGTTTCTTCTTTTTAAATAGTATCTCATTTTTTCCAATTACATGTAAAGACAATTTTCATTTTTGAAAGATGTTTAGTTCTAAATTTTTCTACCTCCTTCCTCTCTTCCCTCCTTAAAATGGCAAACAATCTGATAGAAATTGTACATTTGTAATCATGTAAAACATAACATTTTTCAAGGAGATCATTTAAGCCCATTGTGCTTCTGCCTAGACTTCATCTCTTCGATAGAACTAAATATTTGCTTCCAAATTGAAGGAGTTGAACCAAAATATCATATTAATCATTTGATATATTAATAGATGTTGTCATGTTATATCATTCAACCAAAGTACAATTTGAACAGACTCTCCATTTTTATCAAGAAGTCATTTTGACTCAATGATTATAAAATCCTTAAGCTTTTAAATTAAATTAAATTAAATCCTTAATCCAAAGAAAAATAGAGACTGAATGCTTTGAATTTTTATCCGTTGGCTGTATTGAACTGAAGAATGGAATAGTCTCATCCTACCACATTGATCTTTAAAATAGATAACTGATTTGGATAATATCTAAAAAAATAAAAAAACATCAGATATTAAGAAAATCTATGCCCCTTTAGAAGAGAAAAATAGTAACACTTCCACAGAAAAAGAGGAGAGAGAGGATTGATCAATGGTCTTAGAACTATAACCATCATTTGAAAATATTCTGTCTGCTCCCAAATATCTTCCCACAGGCATTTGGCCTGCTGAAATTGAACATCAAGAAAATGGTCAAGTTCCAGGGATTTTAAAAAATGGAAATAGAGGGTTTAAAATGGTAATTTAGGAAAAGATCTTTGCCAGCAGATACACTACTTATTCTTAAGGACCTGAAACTTAGTGATCAACGTGGATCACACAAGGAAATGGTCAAGTCCAGGCTATATAAAAAAGTGGTCCCTACCAGCGACCTAGAAAGACATGATCTGGAGGCTAGAAGTTTGCTATCTCTTATGTGCTGACAGATGACAAATTTCAGGATTACAAATGTGCAATTTAAGCAATAAATGGTAGGAGAAGTGGACCAATACCACAGACATAACTGTTGCCCACAATTGCCCTCACATAACACTGACCCACAAAAATTTAAGACCAACATTTTTAATAGATGTTGCCATATCAACTACTTATAATCTCCAAATTACACGGAATGCACAGGTTTCAAAATATAGAGACCTAGTAGAATAAATCAAAATCAAGTGGGAACAAGAAGAGGTCCAAGTTATCTCTGCTGATTTGTCTTCTATGGGAGTGGGACCAAGGATGCTTTCAGTGAGCCTAGAGAAAATATGCTTCCATCCTCATACCTTTATTCAGTTATGAAAAAGGAGCTGTTTCATCTGCCTGTGAAGATGTCTGCAGAACATTAACTATATTACACACACACACACACACACACACACACACACACACAGCAACTTGCCCCAATATCCTTTAAATCTGTGTCCCATGGAAAAAGATGAGAATGAAATGAATGATAATAATTACAATAGAAATTCACATTTGGTGCTTTATTAAAAACAAAGTACTCCCCACACAAGATCCTGGGATCAATTCGTTAAAAAATATTGCAATTACTATTTTGTGGAGGAAATCGAGTCTCATTCTAGAACTTGCCCTGGGTCATTGGATAAGCAATTTAAGGCAGGGTTTGGCAAAATACTTATTAACTGAAGGCCAAATCAGCTAACATTCTTAAGTATTTTTTTACATTTTAAAATACAATAAAGTTCTGTTTTAAAATGTAAAAAACTCATCTTTACTAATGGGCCATGCAAAAATATGTGGGGGACCATAATCGGCCCTTGGGCCATAGCCTTTTGGCCCTGTGATTTAGAGGTAGAAGGGGACCTTCAAGAGAGACTACTCCAATCACTTCATTGTATACATGAAGGAACTGAAGCATGCAGCTCAAGGTCACCCAGGTAGTGAGTATCAGAGCCAGTATATGAATCCAACTTCTCTCTGAATTGAACATATTTCTTAGCGTCATATACCTGGATTAGTGGGGTGATGTGACTTGTATTCAGGATTGTAAGTTTCACATTCAATGATCTTCCCCAGTGAAGATGTATAAAATTGGATATATGTGTGTTTATGTATGTATGTGTGTATGTGTATATAGGTATGTGTGTATACACACACACATATGTATATATATATATATATGCATACGTACAGATATATACACATATACATGTGTATATGTATATATATGTGTGTGTATGTGTATGTATACATAGGTGTGTATAGATATACATATGCTTGTGTGTATGTATGTATGCATATGTGTGTGTCTATGTTTGCTCAGTTACTCACTCATCCTTATCTCTCTGTCTTTTAATGCTTGGCAGAAGAGTTGCTGGACTATTCTGTTGAAAATTTCGGGTCAACTTGATATCCCAAGGGTCATCACTATGACAGCATGATCAGTAGATGCAGGGGAAATTTCACTCATTAGCATTTCTAATGAGGGACTTTGAACATCTGCCTACAGCACCAGGGTCAACCTTGGCCTTGAGCAGAGAAAGGAAATTACAGTTTAATGGGGGAGGGAGGTGCTGATGCTTCTGCAAAGGTCTTCAGTAAAAGCTTTGCCAGGTAGTCATCATGCCCTGATTCACTGGCTATTGATGTGAAGACATATTTGTGTAATTGCTGCTTAGCATTTTCTTGTGTGTCATGGGGCCTCAGAAGACCAAACCGTAAGGTAAGACGATAGATCAGAGTCCTCATGTTGGACATGAGCATTGCTAGAAGAGAATTATTTACAGTATGGAGAAGAGTAGTACCATAAAATTTGTGAAATTTCCTCATTTGTAAAATGAAGTGGCTGAATTAGATGGACTTTAAAGATCTTTCCACATTTAAATTTATGATCCTATCCTTGCCTTTGGAAGATTCACTTTTTAAAATGTCATTTGTGTGGACTTGAGGGATGTTTGCATTAAATTCAATGGTCCACCTTTGGAAAAATATATAAAATATTTTATGTTTTTGCATAAAATCTAGTGACTATGTAAGACAAATCACTCCAGAGTTCTGCCCAATCCGAGAATACAGTGCCAATCCCCCTGCATCCAGCAGTTTGATCCAGGGAGCCACAGATGTGCATTCCTGGGCTATTCCCATTGGAATAGTTATCGTGGATGGACATTTCATTCTCCAAACTGGTCCTTTGTTTCTTTCAATTTCTGTTTATGATTCGACTTTATGTTGCTACAGAGACTTCGCCTCATACCTGTCAAAGGCCTGAGTCAATGTTATTTTAATTCATATGTCCTTGGGTTATAGTAACTACTATTTGGTACCTCCAAATACATCATTTTAAATCAAATTGTATTTGTACATTCAGGATATGAAAACATGTTTGAGTGATGTTGAAATGTAGTCTTCATTGGAAGAATGCCATGTATTCTCAGAATTGTATAATATGACCCATACAAGACCTAGAAGTGTATAAAGGTACAATGGAGCTTACCACTGGGTGATAGCATGAAAACTATGGGAGGTAACATAACTAGTAGATACACACTGGAGTGCAAGTCAGAAGAACCTGTGAATGAAGCATGTATGAGACATCCATTATCTATGTGATCCTGGGTAGGTAAGTCCCTTAACCTCTCAGCCTCACTGTACTCATACTTGTAGGCAGCTAGGTAAACAGTAGACAGAAGATTGGATTGGGAGTCAGGATGGCTGCAGTTTGAATACTGCCTCAGACACTAGCTATGTAACCTTGGCTAGTTTTCTATCAGTAGAATCTGGCAGCTTCTGCCCCCCAGACTTGTAGTAAGACTCAAGTGAAATAATATTATAAAGTGTTTTGCAAACCTTAGAGCATTATATAAATACTAGCCATTAGTTATCATTATCTGCAAAACAGATATAATAATAGCAGCTATCTCAGAAGGTTACTGTGAAGATCTTCTGAGATAATATAAGGTGTCCCAAAAGTCTTGGTGCATTTTCTATCTGTAGATCTATACAATTGTAAAATGGCTTAAAACTGCACTAAGGCTTTTGGGACACCATGGATGTGTAAATTGCTTTGATATTTCTTATTTATTGTTCTTAACTATCATGAAGTGAAATAATATAGGTAAAGAGCTTTGAAAACCTCACAGGGCCATATAGATGCTATCTATCCCTATCATTCAAACTTTGTGCCAAACCATCCCTAATCCCCTTCCTACTAGCAATCTACGTAAACTTTAAAATGTTTGCTGTTATTTGTAGCTAAGTGCCACAGTGATTTTCTAACCATTGGCCTATGTTCCCATACCTGATTGGAGTATATGAACAAAAGTCACGATCCATGCACATGCTGTAAAGTTCAATTTTGAGTCCTCTTTCTCACCTGTTCTCCTTTCCTCTTCCATGAACCCAACCACTTGCATTTTGACAGCTGTCAGACAAGCTTTTCTGTTCTTTTGACTTCTTATACTCCTTGTGAGTTGACTTTACATCTACGCCGCAGCTATGCCACTGCTTTCGTCCCTTCTTTCTGATTGCATCTGGTTCCTGTAAATCAATCGCAGATGAAACTACATAAGCCTGCACTAACAGGCATCCACCCATGTCATCCATCATGATCAGATTCGCCCAAGCTGAACATTGCCCTCGATTATGTTGGGATTCACCAGAAGTGACTTGGGATTAATTAGATCCTCATGTTTACAATGACCAACTGTCTCTACACCTTTGACCCCTGTCTGTTGGCTGAATCCTCAACCTGTGTTTTAGGCTTACTCCTCTTCCATTGAGTTGTTTGTTTCTGGATAACATTTTCAGCCCTACAGAGATTAGCACTTCAGTGTGGGAGAGATCTCGAGGAACAAAACCTAAAGTGGGTCTTAGCATTCCAAGCTCCTCAGAGAATCAGGGAGCGTAATGGGCCTGCTGCTTAAGAAGGATTAGAACTTGAGAATAATATGAAGGACCAAGTTGCATCTGTTGGCACAATGCTGCTCTAAAAAATCATAAAACAAAGAAAATAGAGATAGCAGGATGAAAATTGTTATTTTAAGTTAAAATTATAATAATTTTTGGTGTCAGTTGAAGGGCCTGACATTTCTAGTGTCACATGGTGTCTCCTGATTGTATTTAATCCCTAAGAATGAGACAGACAGACAGACAAAGAAAAAGAGAGTTATGAAAGGAGAGAGGAGAAATGAGAGAGAGAGAGAGAGAAAGAGAGAGAGAGAGAAACCATAAACTTATATACCATGTCACTCCTTTTAGCCCTTGGCTTAAAGCACACTGCAAAATTTTTTTTTCATGTTTATTTGTTCCCATTTCTTTGACCTACCCAGGTAGCCAATTTGTGACTTCATTAGTGTAGAAAACTCTCCATGAGGCAAAATTTAATTGATTTGTGTACACACATACATACATACATCAGCTAGGTGGCCTGGAATCAGGAAGACTCATCTTTGTGAGTTCAAATCAGATACTTACTAGCTGTGTGACCCTGGGCCAGTCACTTGACCGTGTTTGCCTCAGTTCCTTATCAGAGTAGCAAACCACTCCAGTACTTCTACCAAGAAAACCCCAAATGGAGACAAAGAGATTCAGACACAGCTGAAGTAACTGAATAACAGCAGAGACAAATACATACACACACATGCATCATATCCAAACATACAAATGACATCTGTGGGATTTGAGTCTTCACGGTCCTGATGCTGAGGCCACCCCTCTCTCTACTGTACCATGCTTCCTCTCATACCAATTCTAATACCTCTCACTACACCTGTACCTGCACACACACATATGGATTTCCATATCTGTGCACATGCATATGAGGAGACTGTGATTTGGTTAACGGGAACGCAGGTTTAAAAGTGTCTGAGTGGTGATCCTATTCTTCTTATTAGAGATGGTTAATAAGTGTTCATTAACTTGATTTGCTGTAATTCTCCTAAGTTCTAGCTCATCCCTATGAATTTTTTTTCACATAGTCTTGTCTAAGTAGGTTGGTTCATTGTGCGTTAATGTTCAAATTCGATATTGACATAATTCAATTCGATAAGCGTTTAATTCATTCTGTCATATGTCAAACATTATCTTAGGGACTGAGGATAAAAAGAAAAAAAAATAAATGAAAGTTCCCCAGCCCTAAAGGAATTTAACATTCTTTTGGGAGGAATGATGGACAAAGTCAAACAAATGCAAACTACATGCAAAGTAAATTCAACTAAATTTTGGGGGGAGTTGGGAATGGAACCCTAACAACTAGAGGAACCAGGAAGGTCCTTATTTGGGATGTCACATTCTACTGGGCCTTCAAGGGAGCTAGGGATTCCGAAGGGAGGAAAGAAAGGAGGAGTGCATTCCAGACATTATGGACAGCCTATGCAGAAAGGAGAGAGGAAATGCCCTCTATAGGGAAGAGCCAATAGCTCACGGGACAATGTGAACTGCCTGTCATCTCATTTAAGACAATTCTTTAGCATTATCAGACCTACTGTAAGCATTAAGACTTGCCTTTGCTTCCTTTTTTTCCCTTCAGGGTCTCCTGCCCTCACTGGCACTGGCACTGTGAATGTCATAGTCGATGATGTCAATGATAACGTCCCTGCCTTTGCCCACAAGATGTACTCTGCCACCATTTCAGAAGATGCCCCTACTGGCTCAGATGTGCTGCTTGTCAATGCCTCAGATGCCGATGCTTCAACAAATGCAGTCATCAGGTAGGATGCCTTTCCACTGGCCATTTGATAGTCTCTATGGTCACTTATCACCATGGGTGTCCTGGCATATGTTTAACCACCAGCTCTCTGGGGGACGATATGCACAACACATTCTTTTAAGTTGAACCTGGTTTATTAACATTTTTCCATCACTTTCTTAAATCTAGATAATCAACAAAACAATAAGTTAATTCCTGATTTGTAATGTTTGCTGATTTATGAGACTTTACTCACACAGAAAATTTAACAGTTGGCTTTCAGGTTTGAGCTGACTCCTGCTGTTTACCACCAATTACTCATTACTTCTGTGCAAATAAAAGTCTTATCCTCATTAGAATAAAAGCCCAGGCCATACATAATCTTTTAAACATAACTTCATAGACATTAATCATAGTATCTTGGTGAATCATGGAATCTCCAGGCTGGAACATATTTCAGAAGTCATCAAGACCCGTTCAGACACTAATAAGAATCTCCAATGAGTGGTCATCCAAACTTTGCTTGAAGGCCTCCAGTGATAGTAACCAGTACCTTCCAAAGGGGGGCTCATTTCACTTTTCCATAACTAATTGGCAGTTGCATTTCTTTGTATATCCAACATTTAACACAATGCCAGGCACATAGTAAGCACTTCAGAAATGCTTATTGGCTGACTGACCTCGTCTCAATCTGACTCTCATCTGGTTACAAAAATTTCCAACCATTTCTTTTATTCATGCTATTTGAGGTAAGGAAGAAAAAAGCCTAATCTTTTCACCATACACCTCTTGACGATATTGGAAGGTGTCTAACATGCCCTCCCCTCCTCTAACCCACTTACCAGTACCACCAAGTCTTTTCTTCTCCCGGGTGATCCCTTCTTTATTCCTCCAATTAATCTTCTTGTCATCTGATCTTAAGGCCCCTTGGATTGCCCTCCACTGGATGTTCTATAGCTCATTACAGGTTTTTTCCCCTCTAAATAAAAACTAAATGAACTTGGATTAGCTGGGTGTTAGCAAAGTACATTATTTTCCAAAGAAAAACCAAAGTTCTAGTTTCTCCTGTACATTACTACTGGCACTAATAAAAGGACTAGACCTATTATCTACTACTTAGGTAGTATGGGCACTTTAAGATTTGCAAAATATGTTTGCATTTGAGATATTAGACTCCTCTTCAGTGGGAGAGCATAATCATAAAACACAAGCTAAATGTGAAGGAATATTTAATCAATTCAATTCAATTAAGCAAGTATTAATTAATCACCTAAATGTGTGGAAGACCCTGTGCTAGGCACTGGGGATTCAAAGGCATAATTGAGGATAAATAGTCTTTATCCTCAAGGAGATTACAATCTAATGCATGGTATTCAGTCAATAAGCATTTATCAAGGTCCTACTATGTGCCAGACCCTGTGATAACTGCTGGTGATACAGTGAAAGCAAAAGGAAGCCCCTACCTTCAAGAAGCTCACAATCTAATGAGAGAGACAGCATACAAACCAGCATGTACAAACAAGATAAACTGGATAAACAGGAAATAAGGAACAGAGGGAAGAAATACAATGAACAAGGATAGAGAAAAGTATATATGACATCATTTTAGTCTCAGTTGTGTCCAATTCTTCGTGAGTTTTGGCAAATAGACTAGAGCGGTTTGCCATTTCCTTCTCCAACTCATTTTACAGATGAGGAAACTGAGGCAAACAAGGTTAAGTGACTTGCCCAGGGTCACACAATTAGTATATGCCTAAGGCCAGATTTGAACTCTGAGTCTTCTGACTCTAGGTCCAGCATTCTATCTACTACATCACCTAGCTGCCCTGTATATAACATGCAGATAAGCAAAAATAAAGACTTATAAGTAGGGATTAGGAAAAGCTTCCCATAAGATTTTGTGTCAGAACTGAGCCTTGAAGAAAACAAAGAATTCTAAGAGATGGAGGTGAGGAAGGAGGACATTCAAGGCACATAGGTTACCCTGCACAAAGACTCAGAGGAAGGAGAAATAATATAAAGGGACTCACTCTTCAGAGCCGTTTTTTTAAACAGATTTTAAATGTCAACTGAAATTGTGTGACAATAATTAACATGTTTAATGGGGTTACCGCTCCTCTGAAGCAGATTGGCTTCATAATACAGGAAGGGCTGGACCAAGGGACATTTCTTTGTCTTTGGTCATAGATCATAATTAACATCATCATAGTGAAAAGGTTATCCTTCAGGAGTCTGGGTATGATGATCCATTCAGATTGTTAAAGAAAATGATGCATGCAATACGTCACTTTAGACTAAAAACTTTTAGCATTTACTGAATACATAACAAGACACAACCTAGTGGCTAGAATCATGTGTCACTGGTCTTTCATAAACTGATAAGAAATTCCTACGCTACAAACACAGACAAAAATATCCCTAAAAATGAACTCTACTTGAACTGGACCATTACTATTGATAGAATTCATACCCACAGTGACCCAGATATCACAATGATCCATAAAAATATTAGGAGAATATTTTAATAGTTATCACCAAGCCAAATACCCAATGCAGAATGTAAATCTTGCAAAATAGAAAAACCTAACAGAAGGAATTAAAACCATGTGGGAACAGGATATGGTACATGTCATCTCATCATCCCATCTGATACTAGAAGAGTCTAAGAATGTTTTCAATGAAATGATAGAAGATGTACTCACATCCCCAAATTTTGATTCAAGTATAAAAAGTAGCCATTTTATCCACCTGTGCAAATGTTCAGTGAACATTCAACACAAAAGAAGAATAGCAGAATAGAAACCAAATCCTTGATAATTTCCATTTAGTCTCCTTCAAATTAGATAAGAAGGATGAGATGACTCCAATAATAACACCAAGAGTGAGAATAATAATAGCTGGTGTTTACATAATGTTTTAATGTTTTCCATCCATTATCTAATTTGTATGAGCTATTTTTATGTGCATTGGCTAATAGGATTTTATTGTATTCCTTTTTCCCTCTTTTAGCTATTACTCACAAAATTCCAATATTTTAATAGCACTTTAATTGCTCCAAACCAGTTTATATATCTTACCTTATTTTAACCTCAAAACAATCATGTGAAATGGTACTGCAGTTATTATCTCTATTTTAAAGATTTTAAAACTGAATTCAGCATGGTTGTGACTTACCTACACATGCACGTGCACATAGTCAGTCAATCATTTATGAAACACCTACAATGCATCAGATGTTGTACTAGGTGCAAGAGATACAGAGATAAAAATAGAATAGTCCTTGTCCTCAAGAACCTTACTTTCTATCTAGGAAAAACATTTAGTGTTGGAGGGTACGGGTGGGATTTGAACTCTGGTCTTCCTAACTCCAGATCCAATACTCTAGTACAACTTACTTAAGCTGCTAGCTATTCTCAAGTACCAGTGTCTGCCATATTTAATGCATTGATGCTAAATAGTTTAAGCACATATGACGTACCCTTGTATGCTATATGCGAGTAGTTTGTTAATTCACTATGAGCCAATGAATTGGTTATACTGGGATAGCCCAAGTTAATTAGGCATGGAAAGTAATATCCCTGGGCATGGAGGGACTAAGCTATAATGGAATTCTCAGATTCCTTTCTGTGTTGGCAGGTCTGATGTGGTTCAGTCCTTGTGGTTTCTCAGTTTCCTGGATTACCTGAGATTTGAATTTATCGAGACATATTGTAGTCAGGCAGGAGGTTGGCTGAGGTGATGTCTGCAAGAGAGTTACCCGAACAAACACACCAGCGGCCATCTCTTCCTGCTACTGGCTTATTTACTTGTTAAATCATTCTCCAGGTTCATAAAGCTGTCTGGGGTATGAATAGAGGTAGAGTGCATTAAATTGCAGGAATCTCCCAACTCCAACTTCATGCCCACTTCATTGTAAGCTGAGCAAAATCTCTTCCCACTTGTGGGTTAGCTTTCCATCTCCCAGTTTCAAATCGAATCTTTTAGGCTTGGAGTAAAATAATTATAACTGGTCACATACAATGGACTCGCATGGCAATTTCAAATAGTGTGAGAACATGAACAATCTTTGCAAACAAGAAAGGTGGGAATGGTCTATGAAGTCAAGAGGAGTTTGACCTCTTTCCTTCCCCTTCCCCTTCCCTCTCCCCCTTCTTTCCACTTGTGAGAGGGGGAGCAGGGCAGAAAGTGATCCAATCAGGTAAAGTGGAGTATGTATATAGGAGCTCCAAGAGGATTTCCAAAAGTATATAAGGGGGTGGGGATGGGTACTGCAGGCCAGATTCTAATAATTTCACTAACTCCTCCCTCCACATCAAATAGTCTGCCCGGCTCTAGCCCACTCTTGTTGGCCCACCAATCTCTACCTCCATTCATGCATTGCCATGTCATGAGTTCTTGGCACCACTTGCTTTCCCTGTTTTTCTGTGGTGTCGCCTTCTATCCTCTCCTGTATCCTGCTGAGTCAGCAAGAAAAGCCTGGAGGAACAGTGGACTTACCATCTTCCCTCTCTTCTCTGCCTCTCAGCCTGACTTCTTTGCATCTCAGTCACATAGCTACTCAGCAGAAGCACATTCCCCCAAGGTCCAAAGCCCTGAAAATCTAAGAGATGCTGGGTTATTCCAGTGGCATTCATGCCACACCAAATCTCTGTAGTAACATCCCAGAGTTCGGAGTTATACTATAAAACTGAAAAAGCCCAAATGAGACTATTGGCTTCCCCCTGAAGCCAATCAAAAGGTGTTAGTTTTATTTTATTTACCAAAGATATTGTTCCTTTCTGTATTTTTTTTATTAAATACATTCTTATTGTCTAAGCAAACCTTTTCCTGCATGACATAATGAAGACAGTAAGTAGTAGTGGCAGCTTCAACAGTACCCACTGTGGGCTGATGAATTCTTCAGGGAATTTAAAATGGCTTTACATTAGTTATTAATGCTGCTTAACTCAGTCCTGCAGAAAATAGCCCAGCATGATGTAGTCAAAAATGTCTTTCTCATTTCTTCCACTTTTCTTCTTCTAAAAGATATGAACTATTAGAATTCACAAGTACTGGGGAAAAATACTAAAGGGCATGATATAGTGGTACTCTAAGACTCCAGTGGATCTGAAATCCAACTAAGATATTTTTGTAACCCATCTATATCTGTCTATCCCGTGCCACTCTTGTCCACATTTCCCTAGCATTATGCCCCAGAGAGTCCACCCAACATGCTGAGGGCCTTTCTCTCTTTCTCTTGATATCACGAATATACCAGTGGAACCCATAGACTTCCCATGAGTTTCTTCCTTAGTCTCTTCCAGCCTATCTTTTCTATACATAAAGTTTCATTGATGAGATAGTTTACTCAGCTTCGAAATAAGCCTTATTTGTAATGCATTACCACTTGCTTACACATACCATCAATCTTTCCCTCCCCTCCCCTCCCCTCCCCTCCCCTTCCCTTTCCCCCTTCCCCCTTCCTCCTTCCTTTCCCTTCCCTCTGGGTCTCTCTATCTCCCCTAGGCTGGAAGCACAGGAGCTACTAACACACCTGGTTTTACTTTGACACAGAATTTGTGATTTATTCTCTTTCCAGCATTGGCCAATTGACTCTTTTTTAGCCAACCTGGTGGCCCTGCTGTTCACAGGAACTCACCATATAAGACAGAACTTAATGTGTACACCTGATTGGTTTATCCCACTGTAGCTCAGAACTCCCACCCCTAAGAGATCCTCTAGCCTCAGCCTTCCCAGTGGCTGGGATTACAGGCATATGCTACCACACCTGGCACTACGCTTCTTATTTCTAACTATGTTAAAGGTAAAATAAATTCCCTGGGGCTATGAAAAATGTAATGACTTGGAAACCATCTATATTTAACATTTATTTAAATGGACATTGATAAAGTTTCTCAAATCTCACCAAGTTATTCCAAGAATCTATCTTTGGAAAATTTGTTTAGGTTGCAAATTCTCATGATGAAAATAAAAAGCACTACTGAGTGCTTGTGATGATGGAAGAAGATAGCTACTAACATGCACAAGACATTTGTAAATGCTTGCCTTCCAGAAAGTGAATAGATAAAAACGAAGGAAAAATCATAGAACCCTTGTCTCCCCCGCCCAAGAAAGGAAAGGTGGAAGGGAAGGAAGGAGGGAAGGAAAAAGGAAGGGAGAGAAGGAAAGAAGGGTGGAAAAACAAAGGAAGAAAAAGAAAATTTTGTAGTGCAAAGACAATTTAAAGTCTATATGAGTTTTAATGCTCCATTAGTTTATCCATTTAAAACAGTTCATAAACTTTATAATATTTATTTTAAAGGATACTTCAAGAGTAGATAGACATGCAGTGGTTATTTTTTCAAAGTATGCCTACAAATGTATGTTAAAATAAACTTCGATAATGCCTTAGAAATCTAACAAAAGGAGCAGCAAAGTGGCACATTGGATAGAGCACCAGCCCTGGAGTCAGGAGGACCTGAGTTCAAATGCAGCTTCAGACATTTATTCCCTATGTGACCCTGGGAAAATTACCTACCTCCAATTGCCTCTGAGAGAAAGAGAGAAAGTACGAGAGAAAGAAAGAAAGAAAGAAAGAAAGAAAGAAAGATGGTTAGGAAGGAAGGAAGAAAGAAAGAGAGAAAGAACGAGAGAAAGAAAGAAGGGAAGGAAGGAAGGAAGAAAGAAAGAGAGAAAGAACGAGAGAAAGGAAGGAAGGAAGGAAGAAAGAAAGGAAGGAAGAAAGAAAGAGAGAAAGAAAGAGAAAGGAAGGAAGGAAGGAAGGAGGAAATGAGGAAAGAAAGGAAGAAATGAGGAAAGAGATAGAGAGAAAGAAAGGAATGAAGGAAGGAAGGAAGAAATCTAACAAAATGACTACTAAGAAATCAATCTGGGGCCTTTGACAGAAATAGGAAGTTTCAAAGAAGTAAGAATTTTGGAAAGAATCAAATGAGTTTGTTTACTTTTGGAAATGTTAAGTTTGAGGTGTCTGTGAGACAGCCAGTTTGAAAGGTTGTTTGGAGAAGTCATGATATGAGACTGAGAGATAGGCTGGATATATAGATCCAAGTGGCATAAGAAGATAGTTATATCCATGGGAGCTGTTGTTTGCCAAAACTTCAAGTATAGAGGAAGAAGGGAATAGGGCTTAGAAAAGAGCTTTGGGGAGACACTACAGTTGGAAGGCATGCAGTGGATCATGAGCTAGCAATGGAGACTGAGGAGTGGTCAGACAGATAGGAGGAAAAGCAGGAGAGAAGAGGGTAATGAAAATCTAGAGAGGGCAATGTATCCATGAGGGTAGGTCAACAGTGTCAAATGTAGTTGAGAGTGAAGTAGAATTCAGACTTAGAAAAGACCATCATATTTGTAAACTGAGAGAGCATTGCTAACTTTAGAAAGAGCAGTTTTGCTTAAGTCAGGGTTGTTGTAAGGCTCAAATAAAATCATGTCTGAAAAGCACTTTGTAAACTTCAAATACTTTGAGGCTAGGTTATGAAGAGCTTTAAGCATTAAACAGAGGAGTCTGCTTTACAAATGAAGAAAACAAAGTGCCCCTGAAGGATGCCTGCCTAAAACGAGCTGGCTAGCAGAATCAGAGTTAGGGCTGGGACCTTTCCTTCACTACGTTGTCTAATATAGCACAACAATTCACGTGAAAATGTGTATGGAGTGGCTAATACACTCAGCTTCTTGAAAATATTAGCTGATAATGTTTTTTGATAATAGGATTTTTATGGGAGATTAATGGACCTTGAAGAAGTGCATCTTCATTTATCCAGTGAGTCAGTAAACCTCTAAAACAACTCTGGGCTATGTCATGCTTATCACTGTTTTAATTTTAAAATAGCTCCAAATGACCCTGGCTAGCATTCGCTTGGCTTCATTCTTCCTCTCAGATTCATTTGTAAACAGAGCAGGCTGCTGTGCTATTTACAGCACATGAGCTCTGATTAGACCTTGACCTCATTGTCGTTAGAGGTTGTGATGAAAGGTGTGATGCAGCATAGCAATTTTTTCTCTCTCCTTAAAGTTATTGGGTAGTTTCTAAATCTGTATCAACTGTATTGTTATAGTGTTCAGACAGTTTAAATCCCACCGGGGCCATATCTGCTTTCTTAGAGCCTCCATCACCAAGAGGGGAAAAGAATCAAGGGACTAAGACATCATTGGCAAGAACCCAAGTTATAACAAGCAGTTAATACTCTTCTCGATTTGTTGTCTCATCAATATGGGCACGTCCCCTTTGAGTGCAGAGTGAAGGGAGCAGTTTATAATCTTCTTGGTTTATGATTATAACAAAAGTAATGCAATACCCATCCTATAGACAAATCACTAACAGCAAATATTGTAATAAGGACTGGAATTCTCATAGCTCTTTGAAGTTGTAAGTAGAAAACGTATCGTTCTTTTTCTTTATTTCAGTCCCCAGCAGGTAGCACAATACCTGGTGCCTGGTAGATGCTTTGGATATCCTTGATGGTTGATTGATTGGTCCTACCATCTCTCCATGCACATGAATAACAACCAAGGCAATTTAGAGCCTGTGAAATAGGAAGAAACATTTACTTGGACAAGTAGAAAGAAAAAAAATCAAGTGAATGATATCTTGCCACCTGTCTATTTTTATAGCCACTTCTTGAATCTTAAAGGTTGGTGGTTTCTTCCTTCATTCTTTTTTCAAATTTTTTTGCTCTATGAGCTACCCATCTGGATAGAACTTTAATATTTTTTTTCCTTAAAGTATAAGGAGGAAAAATCACCCTCAGTTGAAAGTCTTCCACTTTAAAGACCATCATTAAGCAGTAGTCTTACTACGAAAATATGCATGAAGATGGGCAATCTTTCTTGAAAATAAGAAGTCAATGAAAGGATGACAAATGAAGGAGCTAGTAACCAAAAATGCACCTGTGTGAATGTATAAAACTTTACATTCCCTAGCCAGTCAATGTCATAATTAGAGGGCTTTATCTTTGAAAGATGAGACTCAAATGCATCTTCTTTGTAGTTGTGTACCTGGTGTTGGATACGGATAGGAACTGACCTATAATTTCACTGGTATAAGGATCTCCACAAATGAAGGAATTCACTTCACCAATTTAGGTTGGCACTTTTTCTGTAAATTATAATCTTAGAGAATTGCCTACTGCACTAAGGTTAAATGACTTGCCCAGGGTCATGCAGTCAGTATATGTGTCCCCAGGTCTCAAAAGTGGCACTTGAACCCAAGTCTTCCTGGTCTTCCTGGTCTGAGGTCAGCTCTTTTCTCCTTACACTGAAAAAAAACTTCATTTTCACTTAAGAAATCTACATTTGAAATCAGAGTTGCAAACCATCTATTTAGGCATTAACTATATATATATATATATATATATATATATATATATATATATATATATATGTATATATATGATTTTATCATATATGTCTAATAAACTCACTTTGAAACATTGCACAATTTAGATGAGTATATAATGCAGGTAACATTAGATTTCTCTTTGAATAAAGATTTTTGGTGTACCATCTCTTTCTTAGAATTATTTTTCTTATAGTCATAATCCTTGTATGAAATTACTTTTTTGTCAAACCACTTATAATGTGTCCATTAATTTCCTCTTCTTATACTCATTTAAGAACCATTCTAACATTATTATTTTAACCCTTATCTATGATTTCTTCAACAGGGATAGGGGTGGTGGGGAAACTCATTAGGGGAATTCCCTCCATTGATCAGATCAGCAACTCATCTGTAATTTGTTGCTTTAGAGAGCTCCCTGGGACACTGAGTAGGAAAGGGACTTGGTGAGAATCAAATAGTTAATATTAGGTGGAGGACTTAAACCCAACTCTTCTGGACACTACAAGCCTTCATTGTTGAAGGAATTATGTGATGAATGTGCTTCTTTTTCTTCCCTTGTTCTTCAGCTATAGACTCATTGGTGGAAATTCCCAATTCACGATCAATCCATCTACAGGACAGATCATCACCAGTGCTCTGTTGGACAGAGAGATAAAAGAAAACTATACATTGATAGTAGTCTCCAGTGATGGTGGATTCCCAGAACCCCTTTCCAGTTCTACAAGTGTCTCTGTCACTGTGACAGACGTCAATGATAACCCACCAAGATTCCAACATCATCCCTATGTCACTCACATCCCATCACCTACTCCTTCAGGTAATCCAATGATATGACCCAGTCAAATCAGAAAATCGATGATACTGCATCAATGTTGTAGTTTATTTTAATTCAGCAAGATTGTGTCTATGTAAACACAGTGACTTTCAAAATTATTTCAATCCTGTGCAGGAGAGCAATTTTTCATTTAGTCCATATTTTGCAGACAGCCAAGCATTCTGATATTGTCCTCCAGAAGCTTTGTTTCCCAAGGATGTCCTCTTGCTTCTCTCTGCATCTTTCAAAGAGGCATGGAAAATAGTCATATAATGGCCTGGGTATGCTCAGGTTTCTTCATACATAATGGAGGCAAAAATGACTTTTTGGAAAATGGGGACATAACTTCTGTAACATCTAATGTGGAGAATGTGGGTCAGTTTTGGTGTAGTCCCTCCACGTTAAGAAGGATTATGGTCACTGGAGCCTAGGATAATTAGGCAGATAAAAGACCCATTATCCTTCCTCAATACAAAGGGGGAGGGTTAAGTTTAAGGAGACATTGCAATATTTTATTCTCCCAATAATATTTTACCCCCAAAATGTTCAATTTGTGTAACATCAATAGTGACTCTAGTCTCTCTTTTGTAGGTTCATTTGTCTTCTCTGTCACTGTCACCGATCCTGACACTGGGCCCAATTCTGAACTCCATTATTCCCTTACCGGCAGAAATTCTGAAAAATTCCACATCGACCCTTTGCGTGGTGCCATTATGGCAGCGGAACTTCTAAATACAGCCTCAGAAATGACATTTTTTGTACATGTGAAAGATGGTGGCTTGTCTCCAAAGATGGACTCAACGACGGTGACAGTCCGATTTTCGAATAAGGGTGATTTCCCAAAAATTCGAGCTAAACAACAAACGTTTCTTTTCCCTGAAAGCCAAACAGTTGGCACTCTCATTACCACCATTACTGGATCTTCCTCTAGAGGGGAACCTTTGTCCTATTTTATTGCAAGTGGCAATCTCGGAGGTGCATTCCACATTGACCAACTGACTGGACAAGTCTCTATCAGTCAACAGCTGGACTTTGAAACAGTACAGAAATATGTGGTATGGATAGAGGCCAGGGATGCAGGCTTCCCTCCTTTCTCATCATATGAGAAACTGGCTATAGCAGTGCTGGATGTCAATGACAACTCACCAGTGTTCAAGGATGACCCATTTGTGGCAGAAATATTGGAAAATCTTTCTCCTCGCACAATACTTACTGTCTCTGCCATAGATAAAGACAGTGGGCCCAATGGGCAGTTAGAGTATAGCATAGTCAATGGTAATACTGAAAATAGCTTCAGTATCCATCACAGCACCGGAGAAATTAGAAGTATCAGGTCTTTGGATAGGGAAAAAGTGTCCCAATACGTACTCACAGTGAGATGTTCAGACAAAGGCACTCCTTCTCAGAGTACCACAGTGACAGTCATCATCAATGTCTTGGATGAAAATGATAATGCTCCAAGGTTCTCTCAAATCTTTACTGCCCCTGTGCCTGAAAATGCCCCCCTTGGTTATACGGTGACTCGAGTCACGACTTCAGATGAAGATATTGGTGTGAATGCTGTTAGCAGGTACTCCATAATAGACACAAGTCTTCCTTTTACCATCAACCCTAGCACAGGAGACATCATCATCAGTCGGCCTCTCAACCGGGAAGATACTGATCGTTACAGGATCAGAGTGTCTGCACATGACTCTGGATGGACAGTCAGCACAGATGTTGCTATTTTTGTGACTGATGTCAATGATAATGCCCCACGATTCAAGAAGCCATCCTACTACCTCGACTGTCCTGAGCTCACTGAAATTGGTGCCAAAGTGGCTCAGGTCTCTGCAACAGATCCTGATGAAGGGTCCAATGGCCAGGTTTTCTATTTCATTAAATCCCAATCTGAATTTTTCAGGATTAATGCCACCACAGGAGAAATTTTTAATAAGCAGTCCTTAAAATATCGAAATGTCACAGGTTCCAGCAATGCAAATATTAATAGACATAGTTTTATTGTGACTTCTTCAGATAGAGGAAGTCCTTCTTTGCTAAGTGAGACAACTGTTACCATCAATATTGTGGACAGCAATGACAATGCCCCTCGATTTCTTCATGCTAAATATTTCACTCCTGTTACCAAAAATGTAAGAGTTGGGACAAAGCTCATCAAAGTCACTGCCGTAGATGATAAAGATTTTGGGCTAAATTCTGAAGTTGAATATTTCATTTCAAATGAAAGCCCTGTGGAGAAATTCAAGTTAGACAGAACCACTGGGTGGGTTTCTGTTGCCTCTTCTCTGATGGGTGATTTAAACAAAAATTTTTTGATGACGGTCACTGCCAGGGACAAAGGAAACCCTCCACTTTCATCTCAAGCCACAGTTCAAATCATTGTTACTGAGGAAAACTATCACAGCCCAGAGTTCTCTCAAAGCCACATGAGCACAACAGTCCCTGAGAGCCAGAGTGTGGGTTCCATTATCAGAACTGTGTCTGCTCGTGATCGAGATGCAGCAATGAATGGCCTAATCACTTACCACATTTCTTCAGGAAATGAAAATGGCCTTTTTGCAATTAATGCTTCAACAGGTGCATTAACCCTAGCCAAACCCTTAGACTATGAGCTACACCAGAAACACGAAATGACTGTTAGTGCTACAGATGGAGGATGGATGGCACGGACTGGCTACTGCAGTATCATTATTAATGTCCTTGACGTCAATGACAACTCTCCCATATTCATCCCAGATGAGTATTCCCCCACTGTATTGGAAAATGCCCCCAGTGGGACCACAGTCATACGCCTCAATGCAACAGATGCTGATTCTGGCAGCAACGCTGTGACTGCATACTCTTTACAGTCTTCAGATAGTGACCTCTTCGTCATTGACCCCAACTCTGGAATCATTACTACTCAAGGATTCTTGGATTATGAAACCAAGCAGAGTTACCATCTTACAGCAAAAGCCTTCAATGTCCCTGATGAAGAGAGGTGCAGCTTCGCTACAGTGAACATCCAATTGAAAGGAACCAATGAGTATGTACCACGCTTTGTTTCTAAACTTTATTATTTTGAAATCTCTGAGGCAGCATCCAAAGGGACTATTGTTGGAGAAGTGTTTGCTAGTGATCGTGACATGGGAGCCGATGGAGAGGTCCACTACCTGATTTTTGGTACTAGTAGAAAGAAAGGTTTCCAGATTAATTCAAGGACTGGGCAGATTTATGTTTCTGGAATTCTTGATCGAGAAAAAGAAGAGAGGATTTCTTTGAAAGTCCTGGCCAAAAATTCTGGGAGTATCCGTGGTGCAGATGTAGATGAAGTAACTGTGAATATCACCATCCTCGATGCCAATGACCCACCTGTTTTCAGCTTGGAAATCTATAATGTACAGATAAGTGAAGGTGTACCTATAGGAACTCACGTGACCTTTGTAAGTGCCTTCGACTCAGACTCTGTGCCCAGCTGGAGCAGGTTTTCCTATTTTATTGGTTCAGGGAATGAAAATGGTGCCTTTTCCATTAATCCCCAGACAGGACAGATTACTGTGACTGCAGAGCTCGATCGAGAAACCCTTCCTGTCTATAACCTGACTGTCTTAGCTGTGGATCTGGGGACCCCCTCAGCTACAGGAAGTGCCTCCTTATTGGTAACCCTGGAAGATATCAATGACAACGGACCCACCTTATCCATCAGGGAAGGTGAGGTCATGGAAAACAAGCGTGCAGGAACTCTGGTGATGACCCTTCAGTCCACAGACCCTGATCTCCCTCCAAATCAAGGTCCCTTTACATATTATTTACTTAGCACAGGGCCAGCCACCAGCTATTTTAGCCTCAGCACTTCAGGAGTTCTGACTACAACCAGAGAGATCGACAGAGAACAAATTGGTGACTTCTATCTATCAGTGATTACCAGAGACTCTGGCATTCCTCAGATGTCTTCCACAGGGACTGTCCATATCCGAGTCATAGACCAGAATGACAATCCATCTGAGCCTAGAACTGTTGAGATCTTTGTCCATTACTTCAGCAACTTGTTCCCGGGTGGGATTTTAGGCAGTGTGAAGCCTCAAGATCCAGATGTGCTGGATAGTTTTCATTGTTCCCTGACTTCTGGAGTAACAAGTCTCTTTAGTATTCCCAGTGGCACTTGTGACCTGAATTCCCAAGCAAGGTCCACAGATGGCACCTTTGACCTGACTGTCCTGAGTAATGATGGATTGCACAGTGCAGTCAGCAGTAACATCCGGGTCTTCTTTGCTGGTTTTACCAATGCTACTGTGGATAACAGTATCCTCCTCCGCCTCAGTGTGCCAACTGTGAGGGATTTTCTGACCAATCACTACCTCCATTTCCTACGCATTGCCAGTTCCCAGTTGACAGGTCTTGGGACTGCTGTGCAGCTGTATGGAGCCTATGAGGAGAACAATAGGACCTTCCTTTTAGCCGCTGTGAAGAGAAATACAAACCAGTATGTGAATCCAAGTGGTGTGGCCACTTTCTTTGAGAGCATCAAGGAAATCCTTCTCCGGCAAAGTGGAGTCAGGGTAGAGTCTGCTGACCATGATCCGTGTGTCCATGGCCCTTGTCAGAATGGAGGGAGCTGTCTAAGGAGGCTGGCAGTGAGTCCTACCATGAAGAGTCATGAAAGTCTCCCAGTCATCTTTGTGACCAACGATCCTCTCCAGCCTTTCTTTTGTAAGTGTCTGCCAGGATATGCTGGGAACTGGTGTGAGACAGACATTGATGAATGCCTGCCATCCCCCTGTCACAATGGTGGCACCTGCCACAATCTGGTGGGAGGCTTCTCTTGCAGTTGCCCAGAAGGATTCACTGGAAGGGCCTGTGAGCGAGATATCAATGAATGCCTACCCAACCCATGCAAGAATGGGGCCATCTGCCAGAATTTCCCTGGGACCTTCAACTGTGTCTGCAAAGCTGGATTTACAGGTAGGGTCATCATTTTCTTCTGGATTGATTTCAAGAATTCAAAACCTATACACTGGTATAATAGGGTGAAGAGCTGGAGAGACCAACACATTTCTCCTCAGGCACAGGCCTACAGTGGAGAGAACACAGAAAATTCATTCTGAAAAAATCATCTCTGAATTAACAGAGTCTAGTGATTTTATTTTAATGCTTTTATTTGTATTAATGTAGAAAGAATCAAACTCTCTGCAACTTAGGACAAAAATACACTGACCTTCCCAGTGTAGAAGGAACCTTGAAGTGGAAGGCAGAATATGATGATGATGATGATGATAAAAAACCTAGTATTATAATGCTTTAAGTTTTGAGAAGCAATTTACATATGTTATTATTATTTGATCCTCATAACAGTCCTGTAAGTTTAATATAATTTTTACTCCAAGTTTACAGATGAGGAAATTTGAGAGAGTTGATGGGACTTGCCCAAGTCTGATAGGTAGCTAGTGTGTGAAGAAAGATTGAGGTTCAAGTCTTCCTGATTTCAAGGTCAGCATTGGGTTCACTGTGCCACCTAGCTGCCTCTAGGATATTTTCCCCCATAGTCATGATGACCATAGTGGCAACTGCAGCAGCTCACCTTTCTTAATAGAAGTTTAAAGTTCACAATGTGCTTCACTCACTGGCAATTCAGCAGATGTTCTGTGATGGGCCAACTGTAAGTCCTATTCAACACATTATACATATGCATACATACATATATACGTGTGTGTGTGTGTGTGTGTGTGTGTGTGTGTGTGTGTATATATGATACATCTATCAGGAAAATACTGAGTGATTTATATTCTTATAAGAAAGAAAATTATGGCATTGGCATGTTTGAAAATTGAGAATTTCTTTGTAGTTCATTTGAGCTATTCACAAAGGATATTCATATTTTAAATAAACTTTGTCTTATGATAGAAAGGCAGTGTGGAGTAGTGGCTAGATTGCTGTACTAGACATCAGGAAGTCCTGAGTTCAAATCATGCATCTCATGCTCCTTTACTATGTTAAAAGTCGATTAAGGTTTCTGAGCCTCAGTTCCATCATCTGTCAAATAAAGGAGTTTGACTAGATGACCTCTGATGTCCTTCTAGCTCTAAGCTCCAACTTGCCAACTTTGCTGGTGTTCTTCAATCATTTCAGTTGTGGCTGACTCTCTATGACACCATTTGGGGTTTTCTTGGCAAAGATACTGAAGTGGTTTGCCATTTCCTTATCTCGTTCTTTTGATAGATGAGGAAACTGAGGCAAACAGTGCTAAATGACTGGGCCAGTGTCTCACAGATAGTGTCTAAGTTCAGATTTGAACTCAGGTCCTCCTGATTCCAGACCTGGTGCTCTATCCATTTTAATACCGCACTACCCTAATTACTGACTTAGCCTCCTAAATCATATTCGGATTTTCATTTTCACTGGAGCATAGAATTCTTACACATGGATCATAGAGCTCTATAGAACTAAGGATGGATGACTTCCCTGCAAGAAAGAAAATGCATACTTTTCACGTTCTGAACCTAGCACTTTACTGTAGGGCCTAGGAAATGATATATAAGCAGGGGTCGACAAACTATGACCCCTCCAGCCTTACTCAGCTTTTTTTTTTTACAGCCAGGAAGCAAAAGATGCATTTTTACGTTTAATAATAGTTTTATTACATTTGAAAATGTAAATAAATAAACAAATATATAAATACATTCTTAGCTCTCTGGCTATACAAAAACTGGTAACAGCCATATTTACTCCTGGGCCATAGTTTGCTGACCCTTCATCATTTGGGATACTGCCACATTTTTTTTTAAAAAAAATTCCCACTAGATGGACAATCAGAAAATGAAGATAAGATCCTTGCTTCAATAAGATGTCATGCTTAAATTATACTGAAAGCCTCAAGTGCTATATAATTGTGACCTGTTACTCCGTAGAAACATTTACTATGTTTGTGAAAATTTGACTTGCCCAGCAGATGAGGTTGAATCTCAGTCTATGTTGTTGGTGTACCTTTCATATCAATTATTTTTTTTTAGCATTTGGCAATTTTCGTTTGAATGAAAAGAGAGAATTGAAAATGTGTTTCCTGCAGAAGGTTTGCCTTTGAAATGGAGAGAGAGAAAAGAACTAAGGATTCTCATACATATCTCAAAAAGCACAAGGCCAAATTTTAATTCTGATTAAGGCCCAAATGAGCTTTACAATTTGCTGAAGAAAATAACCATCTAAATGGTTTTAAGATATTTCAGGAGTGCTAGAATGCTGTTTTTCCTGCCTTCCCTGGCCCTGTGGTTTCTATATGGGTTCACTAGTTCTAAAAATTTTACAGTTGAAGGTCTGTTATTGATTTGGTAAAATGTTAGCACCCCTAGGAAAACACTATATAAAGCTTTATCAATTTACTGCCTAGAAAGAATCGTTTTTTTAAATAGCTTTTCCTGAGAGCAGGTATGGGGGAGGGAGTAAGAAAAAGGTGGAGAGCAGAGATATCATTGATTACCTGAGGGGATGCAGGGATATACCACCAAGGAGGTGAGACACAAAATGAAAGAATGAGTGAACGATGTAGCAAAAATCATTAATTAAGTGCTTACTAGACGCAAAGCTCAAGGAATAAAAATAGGGCCATATTCTAATACAGGAGACCACATCCATAGATGATATCAGCTTCAAGTGTGATGGAAAGGCTCAAGGCCCATGTGTCATTGGGGTCCAATGGCAAGAAGAAGCTAATGAATTTCCTTTAGTGTACTGCCCCTAATAAAACCATATTATTTTCCACTGTTGATCCCCTTGTCAGTGCCAAGGACGTTGGTGCCAAGAACTTACTTTTCTAGGTCCACATTAGCTACGGCAGCAGCCCCTTGAGGAGCAGAGACCAAAAGGGAAGAAAGAAGAGCCCAGGGTGCCAGATTCAATTAGATTCAATAGTCATTTATTAAGTATATATTATGTACTATTAGGCCATAAATCAAAATGATGGCAATGGCTAACATTTATATACCACATTAAAATTTGTGAAGCATTTTATATGTTTTATATTATTTGTGTAAAAAAATTGTTAAATATCTGCCATGGTTAGATTCTGGGGACATAGATAAAAGTCAGATAATTCCTTTCCTTAAGGAGGTGACAGGTAATGTGTACCTATTTGTCTGCACAAAAAACATACAAAATAAATGTAAGGTAATCTTGCAAGGGAGTCATCAATACCTGGGGAATCTGGAAAGGCTTCACATAGAAAGTAGTGCTTGAAATAAACATAGAAAGGAACCAAGGATTCTATGTTGTAGAGATGAGATGTGGAGAGCCTTTCAAGGGTTTGTGGGGAGATGGTTTTGGGGAGAGATGGAGATACAGATGAATGGTCTTGCGTTCTAACTATGAAAAGCTTAATCCCTGGGAGGAGAGGCAGGGATATATGTAAATACTAAAAAAGAAAACATTAGATAGGAAAAGCAATAGGGGAGGTATCAACAGGCTGCAAGCAAAGAACCAGAGGGAGTAATGATTTCTAGCTAGGGGAAATATGAGACATTTTCTGGGAGTCAGTGACATTATAGTTGAGCCTTTAGGATAGCCAGGGTTTCAGAAGGCAGACATAGAGGACTGGGGACCCAGGGTGGAGAGGTACATTCCAGGCAAAAGCAGAGTCAGGACAGGATTTTAGGAAAAGTTTGTCAAACAAAAGCACCGCTGGTTTCAGAATTTTGCTCAGAATCACCTTTCTTCACACTATTAACTGTATCTTGTTTGGTAGTTTTTCTTCGAAGATAAAGAGAATACACACACATACACAGTTTATTCTTATATGTATATGCGTATATATGTATATATATAATGTATGTATGTGCATATTTATGTCATGTGTATAGGTACAGGTAGTATAGCGGATACTGTCAGGCTTAGAATCAGGAAGACCTGAGTTCAAAGTCACTTACTGACTGTGTGACCCTGGGGAAGTCATTTTAATAATGTTTGTCTCAGTTTCTTCATCTATAAAATGAGCAGGAGGGGGAAATGGCCAACCACTCCACTATCTCTGCCAAGAAAACCACAAATGGGAGGGAGAAGCTAGGTGGCACAGTGGATAGAGCACTGGTCCTGGAATCTGGAGGACCTGAGTTCAAATCCATCCTCAAGCACTTACTAGCTGTGTAAACCTGGGCAAGTCATTTAACCCTGATTGCCTTCCAAAAAAACAGGCAAACAAAAAAGAAAACCCCAGATGTGGTCACACAGAGTAGGACATGACTGAAATTACTGAACAATAACAACATGTCTGTATACCCAGTACTATGCTCAGTGCCAAGAACGCACAGCAATTATGGAATTTTTAATTGAATGATGTCAAATGGAATAGAATTGAAATGGATTTCACTTTGATGTACACACTATAGTCTTTTAAAAAAATAGATGTTTTTTTCTAATTGAATCAAGTGTATCTTAGTCAGCATTGATCCTAAGAAATAATGCTAAAAACATTAGGAGGGAGTTACTGTAGAAAGAACATTCATTCTGGAGCCGAAGGACTTGATTTTCAGTCCCAACACTGATACTTTCTACCTTGGGATAGTGGCTTTTAAAAAAAAAAATCTTTCTGTGCCTCAGTTTCCCCATGTGTAAAATGGGAGGATGGGGCCAGCAGGCTTCTCAGATTCCTTACAGTTCCAGGGCTATGGTCCTATTAATATTCAGAGATGTGGGACATACATAGTGCAGAGTTGCTAATTCATACACTCAGGAATGTATTGTTATGAATTTCTTTATATGTCTATTGGGCTGTTTTAGTGGAATTCCTGAAGGGCCATTTAAGTTATTCTTTCAAGTCATTCTCAGCTGGAGAAGCCTGACTCAGGAAGGCTGAGTGAATAAGATACAACATCTTGAAATAATTTCCTGAACCCCACAGATAATTCATACTTACACATGTGTATACGCCTTATACCATGGAGCTGAAAAACCACTAATGTTACATAGGTTTGATTTCAGTGAGAATGGGCTAAATTATTGGATGCTAGTGAATCGTGGGCCCTGAACAGCCTGTATGTAGATAAATTTGTTCCTGTTTATCTTGCACAAAGCACAGACTTTAACTGTATTATATCAGGACCTTGGAGTCAACTACAGTATTCCTTTAATTTTGTAGGAGCTATTTTTGTTTGTTCATTTTTGTCTAGACCTATGAATTTCTTGTTGAGGTAACTCCCAGTGTAGAAATCTAAGCATTTTATCCATGAATTTCAAGTTTCATTAAAACAATAAAATATTAGAATTAGAGCTTAAATGGTACCTCAAAGGTCATCTAGTCCAGCACTTTTATTTTGCAGAGAGGGAGCTATAGTGACTAGAGGTTAAGTGACTTTCCTGAGGGAGGTCACATAGGTGTTAAATGAAGAGAAGGAATGGGAAGCCAGGTCCTCAGATTATAAGTTGTCTGCTTTTCCCATGGCTTCACCCACCCTGTACTTTACAGTCAGGACCTACGTAAGACAAATATTTCCTGACTTTTTGTTTGAAATAATTATTTGCACCACTCCCAGACTTTAATGTCTACTGCAGAACTTCAGGAGGACCTAGAGTTTCCCTAGAGTTAGGGTTAATATATTGCACTTGACATAGAAAGGGGACTGAATTGAGATTTTCAGGAGCAGGGTTCTAACCCCACCTCTGCTCCATGCCCACCTCTTCTCTGGGTCTCCTTTTCTGATCTATAAAATAAGGAGCCAGTATTTTTCACATCCATTGAAGTTCTAGATCAGATGAATCTTCCTCATTAATAACTAATTAGTAATGAGTGTTTTGTGAATCTTGTTAGGAAATAATTCACTGACATTCAAGCAGAAGGATTTCACCCAGATCGTACTTTTCTAGAAGACTGAATTAAAGTTGGACACTATAATCACAATCAGCAGCTACATGTCACAATTGATAGAGTATGGGATCTGGAGACTGGAAGACTCATCTTCCCGAGTTCAACTCAGGCTAGCTGTGTGACCCTGGGCAAGTCACTTAACCCTGTTTACCTCAGTTTCCTCATCAATAAAATGAACTGGAGAAGGAAATGGCGAACCTCTCTAGCATTTTTTTGCCAAAGAAACCCCAAATAGGGTCATGGAGAGTTGGACACAATTGGAAAATGACCAAACAGAAACAACAAGAAAAATAGTCACAAAGAGGGTAAATTTGATTTGACTATTAGGACGCTTCTAGTGTTTTATTCCTAAATATGTTTTTTTCACCAATATACTGTTCATTTTATATAGGGCTTTTCACATGATAAGTTCTCAATAAATATTTGTTGAATAAATAAATAATTGAATGATTGGGAGGAAGTAACTCCTGTGACAACAACAGTGTTTTCTATCCCAGTTCTCATCTCCTAAGGACAGCGTCAAAATAAGAAACTATAATATATGAATTTTCTTAGGGGATGGAAAATGTCCAAAACCAAATATTCTAAATAGAGTTGATTCATATTTTGTCTGAAAGATTGTTTTCATATGGTTGATGGGCAACTTCGACATTTCAAAGCTGAGTTTTGATCTGCTGTGATGTAGTCTATGTTGAAAGGGAAATTTGATTCTCTTAGGCAGCTTGAGACAGGTAAAAAAAAGTAATTTCCAGATTTTCAGAATTTCACAAGAATGCAGGTAATCCCACGGGCCAAAAGAAGGATCCATTAAGTGAGAGGAAAGATGACTCTCCTACAATTCATGACTCAGAAACATACGGGGGACAACAAAACACCAGCCAAAATAGATCTCTCCAGGCCTTAAATAGAATCCAAAAAGAAAATTAGGACATATCACTTAATGAGAGAGGCAATGTCATTCAGGGCTCAGTGTTGGATAAGCAATGGGTTCCAAACCCACTTCTGTCTTTTACTATCTTTATCGCCTTTAACAATCCTCCTAATCTCTCCAAGATTCTCATCTCTAAAACAGAAATCATAATAATATTTACCTCATAGGATTGTTGGGAAGTCCAAATGAGGAAAGCTATACATAAATATCTCACATATTTGTATTTTCCAGACATATGTGTAAGTGTATGTATATATGTATGTATGTATATGCATATGTATATATGTTTGTATATACATATATATGTATTTACGTATATCTATCTATGTCTTTATTGATATCAATATCAATATGGACATCTATAACTATGTATCTATCTATATCTACATCTATCTATCTATATACCTATATCTATCTCTCTATAGATATAGATATAGATAGAGAGATAATCCATAGGGGTAAGTTTTCCAAAGATGTGATTTCTTCTAAAAGGCACAATCTACAAAGGTCCCATTTCTATACTGGATTTCATGTAACATAGTTTTTCCCCAGCCTTGCTGAACCTCTCCCATGCACTTTTGCACATCTGGATATGTTTTAGGTGTGGTATTAGGAGCAGGGCCAGGGGATTATTACCATATAAAGAATTTTTCCTCTGTACTAAAGTAAGCCCTGAAATTTCAGAGAAGGGGGCAGTTTGGCTGTTCATCACTTTTGCATTATTTGACAGGGAATGTGGATTTCTTTTTTTCCAGACATAAAAAGATATCTACATTCTTTACATAGTAATCTGCCTAAGTAAGTCGGTTCACTTTGTTGGGGATGCTTGGAGGAGATGGAGGTAAGGGTGGGGGTGTTTTGTGAATATTATTATTTTTTTTGTAAGCATTTCCCCACTTTTGTCCTATTTACAGGTCACTATACTAGGAATTGCGTAAGATATACAAAGGCAAAGGAAGATATGATTCCTCCCTCAAAGAATTTATAATCTAGGTGGAGGAGGACAAGGCAAATATATAATTTAATTTAAGAAACATTATGTTTCACCAATGATAGTCATTGCACAAAGTGAAAATGGGGAGAAAACACATATACACCCCATTACTACCTAAAGAGCTGACATTCTAGTGGGGAGGTACAGTATGTAAACAGATAAATATATACTGTACAAATAAAAACACAGAGTAAAAACCTTTTACATTAGGGATCAGGAATGCTTCCTACAGGCCTAGGATTTAAGCCATGGCTGAAGCTAAAGAGTGTAAGAGATAGAAATGAAGAGGGAGAGGGATGAGGCCTGTAAGAATGCATGGAGGCAGAATCAAGAAAGTGCCAAGGGGATCAGTTGTGCTCTTCCTCAGAGCCCCATTCCACATTTCACCTCTGTGTAACAACTACAACAAGAACAATTTGCATTTATAAATTGGATTAAGGTTTGCAAAGAGGTTCATGAATTTTAGATAGATTTGATTCTAACACGGCAACCCTGGGAGGCAGGTGCTGTGGTTATTCCTGTTTTACACAACAGAAAACTGAGGGAGAAAGAGGCTAAGTGACTTGCCCAAGGTCACACAGGTAGCAAATGTCTGAGGCCAGATATGAATTCATTACTATAGGAAAGAAAGGTTCTAAAGTAAATAGTTGATATTGACTTACTAGAGGACCCCCAGTGGCACCACGAGTCATTTGAAGGGATTGAAAAGAAATTTCAAAGGGGCCTATGGAATTCTTTGAATTATCATGCACCTGTAATCCATTTTAACACTTAGATTCTTTGATGGTCTTGTGTACTATTTCTAATATTGCCAGATTGTGACCAGTCGATGCCTTTTCAACTAGCCCATGTCATCACAAAAATTGACTTGCCGTTCTAGAGTTATAGGAAATAGAATGAGCTGGGGATGGGATATCATAGCATTATAGATTTAGAATGAGAGAGGGTTGTAATGAATGACCTTTAAGGTTCCTTCCAACCCTCTCTCGTTTTACAGATAAAGAAACAGAGGCACAGAGAAGATAAAGTCATTTACCCGAGGACACATAGTTAATAAATGTTTGAGGTCATATTGAAATCCAAATCTATCTGACTCCATTTCTAACCTCCTGTCTGCTGGCAAGGAGAAGCAACAGGTCAGATAGCATCACTCCATTAATACATTCACAGAGTTCCAGCTTAGAGGCCATTTAAAAGTGTCCTCATTGCGCATGGGAAGCCATCAGAGACTATTTGCACCTGCTCCAACATGGCAAGGTGAAAATGGGAGGTAACAAATGAAGACAAATAGAGCATGTATTAACCATCAAATCCCAACCTCTGTTTCCCTCTCAAAGCATTTGACACTTTTTTCATTCCTCCATCTCATTCCAGTCACTTAAACGCGTGCTTTATCCCCCAAGCCAATGTCTATACTGCTCATCCAGTTGAATCTTGAGCTGTTCAAATTTCTTCAGCATCCCCAGTGCGCTAAGGTCTCAGATTCCCTTAGCTCCTCTGCTCTCTGTCACAGAGATGGAACATATGTCAATGAGACAAATTGATAGATGTAAAAGCCACAAGACACCCTTGATGTTTGTCTCTAGTTCCAAATAGCTCCCCCAGTTAACATATGTTCCCTGCAAAGGGCTTCTTGAGTTCAAAAGACAGAGCCAGTGCTGTCCACATACTTTAAAGCCTCAGGTCACTGACAGTTATTGTTAATTGACTGGCAGATCTAATTAAGTGAATGATCTGAGGATTTTGTTTCACAAGGCAGCAACACATCAGATTGTGTGGCCAAGAGTATGTCAAGCTAATCCCAGATTCTACAGCCTCTGAAACTCTTTAAGTCATTAACCCACAAAGCCCAATAATGTTAAATATGGTCCGTCTTCCTGTGGAGTCATTCACTGCAATCTTATGGCATATAATGGTTTGGTTAGTCAATATTATGGTAATGAGAAGAGAGAGTGTGTAACTTTTTTATTGACTCTGAGTGACTTAGTAAAAGAATACAAGATCTTTTTATTAATGCCCAATCATCTAGTGGATATTTTTAATAGGGAAAATATTTATTTTTAATTTGAAAAAAAACAAAAAAACTCATATTCAATTTTCCCAAAGAATTATGTTCAGATAATTTCCTTTAGATATCCATAGGAGTGATCCCATTTGCTTACAATAAAAATTAAAAATAAATACTGTGGCAGCTAGGTGGCAAAGTAGGTAGAGTGCTGGACTTGGAATCAGAAAGTCTTGAGTTCAAATCGTGCCTCAGACACTTCTTAGCTGTGTGATCCTGGAAAAGTCACCTAAATTTCTCTCTGCTTCAGTTTCCTCATCTACAAAATAGAGATAAAAGTAGCACCTACCTCCCAAGGTTATCATGAGGATCAGATGAGATGATGCATGTACAGTGCTTTGCAAACCTTAAAGCTCTATATGAAAAATAGCTAACATTGATATGCCACTTATTATTAAGCAGGACCTGTGTTAAGTTCCTTACCAATATTAACTCATTTGGTAGGTCTTAAGTGAGGTCATCCTGACTCTAGGTGCAGTGATCTGTCCACTGTGCTGCTAAGCTGTGAGTTGTCCTCAATATTGTTGTTGTCATCGCTGCTAAATCAGTTGCTTGTGTGAAATTGGGCTTTATCATCCTAGAAACCACTCTGGTACTACAATACAAAGCATTTTTAGGGTGAAGACAATTACCTAAGTGAAGTGTTGTTTCTGAAAATAACGTGAGTCAAAATAAGAATACTATTAACTAATAATGATGATGATTGTCATCATGGTACCATGCCTTATACTTATCATATAAGGTAATGTAGGGTGTTTGTAAAACACCCAATTTAGCTCACTGATTACCCAAACCACTTTGTGACTCATTTTGCAAATGGAAAAACAGACTCAGGTTACATTTCCAGGGTCACACAGCCAGAAAATATCTGAGATGGCATTCTGATACTGGTTTTTATGACTTCTGGTCCAGCATTCTATCCCATATGCCCTATCATCATTGTCATCATCAACATCATGAAACACAACACCATCCTCATCCACACCATCATCCCCCTACTATTTATGTCCTGCTTTAAGGTTTACAATGCACTTTACACGTATTATCTCATTTCACAACAACCCTACAAGGTGGATGCTAGTATTATTTCCATTTTAAAGATGAGAAAACTGAGACTGAGTGGTTAGGTGACTTCCCCAGGGTTATACAGGCTGGTAACTAGCTGGGGCAGGATTCAAACTCAGGTCTTCCTCACTCTGTGCCCTTTATCCACCAAATTTTCAGTCTTTTCTTTTTAAATTATGTCCAACTCTTCGTGACCCCATTTGGGGTTTTCTTGACAAAGATACTAGAGTAATTTGCCATTTCCTTCTCCATCTCATTTTATGGATGAGGAAACTGAGGCAAGCAAACAGAGTTAAGTGACTTGCCCAGGGTCATATAGATAATATGTGTCTAAGGCCAGATTTAAACTCAGGAAGGTGTATCTTCCTGATTCTAAGCCCACTGCTCTATACACTGTGCCACCCAGCTATATCGATGAGGCAGAAAATAATACAAGTGTATTTTTCCAAGTGTTTTGGAACTCATGGGCTCATTAGCACTCATTGCCTCAAAAATCTGGAGGTGGAAAGGGCCATATCATCCTGATAGATAAACCTGGCCTCAGGAGAGTTAAAGACTTCGCCAAGGTCATATGGGCAGTAAGCAGCAAGTGCTTTCTTCTATCAGAATCTAATGTTAAATACTATTGTAGTAAAGATACAGTGGCTCAACCCCTATGAATATCCAAAGGAAATGTGAACTAAGATTGATTCTTCAGGAAAACTGAGCCTTTATTTTTGTTTTTGGTTATTTTTTTTATTTGCTTTGTTTTGGTTTTGTTTTGGTTGTCGTTTTTTCCTCCAATAAGGAGGGGGTTTTGTTTGTTTGCTTTCAAATTAAAAACATTTTCCCCAGTTTTGTATGTTTGTGTGGGTTGGTGGATGTTGCAACTAGAGTATTAGCAGATGTTATGAGATATTAGCAGTGATAACAATGACATGCAGGAGATGCATGATGGGAAAATGAGATGGTGTCTTTTTATAGCCAGAGCAAGAAAGAACAGACATACAGCTGCAATCTTGCATTTATAGCCACAGAATGTTAAGAGACCTAGTGGAAGGCCTCAGCACGGAGGAGACCAGAATGAAAAGGCACAGACAGGCTTTGATTGACACCCATGAAAAAAAGACCCACATTGATGAGATCACTAATCCACTGAATGATTGTAGCTCTCAGAGTCTCCTTGGTACTAGAGACAACAGGTCATGGGATTTAGGGCTCCTTAAAATGACCTCCTGTCATTTCATTTCTCTCTATGCTTCTCTCCTCTGAAGTCTAGTCTTTGTTCTCACCTTGACCTCCAATCTCTCCATCCTTCAGTAATCTCCCAGGTCATTGACCCTGCTCTGATTTCACTTTCTTCCCTTCCAATTTCCACCCTGTAATTAGTCATTTCAATGGTACAGTCTCCTCTATTTTGCTGAGGATATAAAGGCTATTCTCATGAATGAATGGACATTTATTAAGCACTTACTATGTGCTTAATATTCACTATGTGCAAAGCATTATGTTAAGGAAACACCAGGGACACAACCAGATAAGCAAGACAGTTCCTCTTCTGCAAGAGCTCACATACCCTAAGGAAGGGTCAACACATATAGGAGGTTTTAACTTCAAGTCAGAAGGTACTTAGGGTGCAGTGGAAAACCAGGTTGTTATGCATGTTCTTCACTGACACTTTCATTGATAAAAATAAACATAGACATTTCAGATGTTGAACCATAGAACAATGACAATGAATTTGATGCACAGAGCTTTCTTTTTTGGATCTTCAGTCACTGTGGCTGCTGAGGAGGTGGGAAATGTGACTTTTGTGGAGAAAAGGCACCAGGTCACATCTCTATAAGGCTTCATTCCCTCGATGATGACTACAAGGACTAGGACGAAAGTAGAACTGTTTATCTTGGTGATACTGCTGTTCTCAGGGCTCAGCTTAAGATGCTAAACTATCTCCATCTAGGTCAGGGGAAGTAGATTGATGATTGATGGATTGGTTTGTTGCTTCAACCAAGTTAGTTCATCTTCTCTCTAAGTTTGCAGTAGGTTGGGATGGCTGGCCTTTTCTCTACACTACTCCCATGCACCATTATTATGAGGTATGGGCCTGGAAGCAGGGCCAGTGGTCTGGGGGACATTGCTCTTTCCATGTTTTGGGGGCAAGCTGGCCTTTAATGGCAATACACAATCATTTTATAGTGGTGGTGTGGATATCAAACCTTTTCCAATAAGGGTTGCTCCCATCAATGATAGCTTCTGGGGACATTTTACAGATTTCACTATTTTCATGGCTTTTGAAATGGTCCTTAAGATGGGCTTAATATGTCTTAATATCTCCATTTCTTTATCATTTCTACTTCTTTTAAAAAAGGTTGTCATGTCTGTTGATGTTTGTGATTGTTTTCCATTTAAATTTAGTAATGTTTGCCCCCTGTCCCTTTCACCATCATGTTGTAAGATTGAAAAGAATATACTGGCTCATGCTTACCGAAAGTTCTATTTTCTACAGACCTTTCTGTAGCAAATTTTGGATGACTTTGGGTGAAATCTTGGATATATTCATTTTTTGAGGGGGGAAGGAAGAGTATTTGGGGTTAAGTGACTTGTTCAAGATCACACAGCTAGTAACTGTGTCAAGTGTCTGAGGCTGGATTTGAACTCAGGTCCTCCTGACTCTATGGCTGGTGCTCTACTCACTGCACCACCTAGCTGTCCCGAGGATATTCATTATTGTAAGTTGCAAATGAATTTCAGTTCCGACAATGGTCTTATTGATGTCATAGAGCCTGTGTACTCCATTGTATCCACATAAAGCCAAGAGATATAGACAGAGGTGCTCCAAATTTTGGATAGACCCTCCATAGTAGATTTTCAGATCAACATGGCAGAGAGTCATGCAAGATAGGTAGAAATCCATAGAAGGACTGAAACTCTTTCAACTAGACTGAATACCTATACCACCATTAGAATGTTATCACTTTGAGAATACAAGATTTCCATTGTCACAAATGTAGTCATTATCTTTTTACTCATGGATACTTCCAAGTTCACTAAGGACTGAGTCTTTTTCATACTTGTATTTGTCTGGTGATGTGCAGCATGCAGAGGCAAAGTTTCATAAACAAAGAGATGATAGTCACCATTTTTGACAGCAGAACATAGGAATGTAGATTTGGAGCTAGAAAACACATTAGAAGCCATTTTATACTTGAGGAAACTGAGTCTCGATGTTCAGTGATATGTTTATGGTCACACAGATAATAAGCATCAAAGGTGGAATGAACACAGGTCTTCTTGATTTTAGTCCAGCACATTATGCTTTACGCCACATGCCCTGCAAGGTTCTACATACTGTTAAGCACTAAGTCCCCGGGCAATTCAAGCCCTCTCTATGAACCTAGCTAATCAGCCTAAGTTATAAGAACAACAGAAATTCTAAAAAGTGATTTTTCTAAATCCAGAATTCTATATGATCTGTTTGAGGTGTTTTGACTTAAAGAAACACTTTCTGGCCTCTCCATTCTATAATCACTGTAGCTTAGGTACTTAGAAAGTAGGAGTGCATTTTTTAAAACTTTAATTCCCATTTTATAGATTTTTTTTTTAAAAAGAGGCTTTGCAAGAATAAGTGATAGCTAGGAAGATGAAACTGGCACTTGAATCCTGGTTTTCTAAATTGTCTACCTCTCCTTTAAAATACACACATGCACACACTCACACACACACACACACACACACACACACACACACACACACACAAACTACATTTCTACATTAAAAAAAAGAACAACTACATTAGGTGTACATTATGTTTGGTATCTTGGGGCTCTCATGCATGTAAAGTTGACATTAAACTCTTTTTTATATTGTGTATTCAAATGAAAAGTAATCCACCCCCTGGCTAGGAGAGGTAATTCAAACAAGGTGAATTACTCTGAAGGGGGAGAAACTTTGTAAAATGAGTCACTTGGCACCATGTTTAATTTCAGGTCCAAATGTAAACAAACATGGGTTCCTCGGGCCAATCAGCATTCTCCCTCATCTGACTCTGCAGTGGGATACATGTGTTCTTAATCTGCAAGCTGCAAGATCTTGTAGAGGGAAAGAAAAAAAAATAGACTGCCTGAGGAGTGTTGTTTTTTCATACTTCTCTAAACTCGCCAGTAAAATTAAAGTAAATGGAGACATTTCTAAGAAAGTAGTTGAACTGTCTTTAATGATTTTTGTCTATGAGTACAGAGCAAATGGACTTATCTTTCCTCAGGCCAGATAAAAATCACCGGATCTCCAAAATCAGCATTTAAGGCTACTTTTCAGGCCAAATATAGTGAACAAATAGCAATGAGTTTACACTTTCTTTTTTTTTAATGAATCATCTGGATTGACCTGTGTCAGACTTTTAAACTTATTGCAAACACCTTTTCCCAGTGAAAATTCATGTTGCAATAATGTGAAACTCCAAAGTGTTTAGGCTTTGGTTCACAGGATTGAAAGATGTGAACATTGAAGGACACCTTTGGAGGCTATCTAGTCTAACTGCCTCCTAAAAGCATCCCGTTCACATCACACTCCACACACATAGTTATGCAACCTTTGCTTGACCTACTCCCTCCATTTTTAGACACAATTAATTGACAGGAAGTATTTCTACTTTTGGTTTGTCTCCCTTTAGTTTGCTTATTTGTAACATACAAACATGATTCCTAGTCCAATCCTCCAGATCAAAAAGAAACAAGGCTATTTCTGTGGGAAGGGGTGAAGTGAGTTCCTCCGAGGGGGGATGTATAAGGTATATGGTTCTAGAAGTCTTCCTCCATCAGGCAAGTCTAAAAGCCCAAACAGACAGATAGGAAGACAGACAAACAGCTGGACCAATTTATAGACAGATGGACAGAAGATGGACATAGGGATAGATAGTTAGATGATTGATTGATTGACAGATAGAGCATTCATTAAGCACTTACTATATTCTAGGTTCTGTGCTAAGTATGGAGCAATGTGTCAAAAGTATGGTAGGATATATCCTGACAACCCCCTCTCCAATCTGCATATGGGCTCTTGTCCTTGTCTCCCAGGTTCATAGGGGCATCTAAGGTATGGATATGTTGAAGTTTATACAAAATGTGGAAAATTTCTCTTATTGGCTCTCTCCCAACCCAATCTGAATTTGGGGAAATCTCATTTCCCTTTGGGTTAGATCCCCCTCTTTCAATATCAAATCATACACTGATAGACAAGATTCATTATCAAGGTTCTTTCCTGGCATAAGTATGCAAATAAGCCCTAAAAAGGAACACAAATTTTAGTTGAAAGCAATGAGGATCCCATCAGGGTCGAGGGAGTGGGCAGCTTGACTTGTCCTCCCACTCCCACACCTCACTCATCCTCCAAATCATGGGAAGTAAAATGATTTGACAGATAAAGGGGAGCATGATGTCTCTGGGGGTAGTCCCCAAGAAAGGGGAATAGAAAATAAAGTGGCTATGGACAGGATTCCTGGAAACCATTTGAGGTTATTTTGGCCTAGTCTACTTTCTAGTCTTCTGAGGGGTCCAGGTCCACCCACATCTTGCTGGTATTAGATAAGAACTTCATCTCCAATCCTGCCTCATACATTTACTAATGTGTGACCATGGACAAATTATATTCTCCTTCCTAAGATTCAGGTTTTTTTTTTTCTTCTTCTATAAAAGAGTGGGTGGAGGTGTTGGACTCGATGTTTTCTAAGGTCTCTTTTAGCTTGAGTCTATGATCCTAGGGTCCCCTTGCCTGCATTGTCCTTTGCTTATAGTTATCAGCTTGAACAGAGGCCATCAACCATAACTCTGCTTTCCACTTGTCCATCCTGTAAAGCAAAGGGAATCCCAAGTCACCTGGAGTTAGCCAGCAGAGACTTCAGGAACACTACTTTCCTTTTTTGAGGTCACCGAAAATCAGGACCACTTGAAGCTTTCTCGTGCATAGTACACATGCTAGCCAGAAGAACCCCCCCCCCCCCACTACATTCAGCAATGATATCTCTAGGCAAGGAATTATGCCCTAAATACAGTTGTTATGGCCTCAAGATCTTTTTCACCCTTCCTTAATCTAAATATCCTAATTTTTTCAAGAGATCCTAATATTACATGATTTGTAGATCTTTCACCATGTTGAATGCCCTCCCTTGCATTCCATCTAGTTTATCAATGCCCTTCTTAAGCTGTGGTGCTACCCTGAACTGAACATAATTCTCCCAATGACCAGGGCAGAGACAGGGAGCATCAAGCACTTCCTCCTGGAGGCTATCCCTCTCTGAAAGAGCCCAAGATGACCTTAGTTGTAAGCCCTCAGCTGCTTTCTGGTACAGTTGTCATCAGCTGGAGTTGGCCCAGGTCTCACACCCAGGCAAAACTGTTAATCTTGAGGGTAGTCTTGACTTGTGATTTCATTAGTATAGAAAGCTTCAGATGAGGATTCTCTACAATGCCCGCTGGTATTTTCTTGCCAACTAATAGCCTTAGATCAGGGGTTAACCTTTTTTATTTTGTAAAAGCAGCCTGGTAATGGCTATGGAATCTTTCTTAGAATAATATTTTTAATAATGGAAGGGGATGCTAAATTTCAGTTAGAAGTTAATGAATATAAGGATGTATTTTGCCATATATGTTTGCAAATCCTGTTGAACCATGTCCACAGACCTTGGACCCCAGGTTAAGAAACCCTCTCTTAGATAGTTGACTAAAATACTGAGAAGGTTGAGTGGCTTGTCCAGAGTCACATAGCTATTGGTTATAGAGGTCAGATATAGCTGGCTCTAGGCTCAATTTGCCATCTTCTGTACCATATTGCCTGACAAAAAATAGTTGGGTTGGAGAAAATGAAAAAAAAAAGTACTCCTGAGGGCTTCTGTTTTGAGGAAAAGATGGTAAAAAATGAAGTTTTGCATCTTACATTCTGTCAGGCTTTGCATGAAGACCAAATGGAATTAGAAAGGTCATTGAAAATTGGAAAGTTCTATGTAAATATACAAGATTAAAATCCTGATATTTATTATTATTTACTTTCGTGTAGGAGAGAAGACACACAACAAAGGATAAAAGAATTGTTATTCTTTTGCTCACTTAGTAGAAAATTGGAGGTGTTAAGGGGGGAGGGGGTTCAAGTAAGGAGGAAAATAATGGGATTCTAGAGTCCCGAATAGGCCTGGCCCGTGGGGAGAAACGACATGAAGGAGACCAATGTTGTTGTTAATACTTTCCCATGCCTTTTTGGCATTCCCTTTACCCAAATGAGCCTCCTGACCTCCTGCAAAGGCTTACAGACTTTCCTTCTCTCAATGATCATTTCTCAAGCCTGTTTCTCATTACTGCCCCAGTATTCTGGTCTTTGCTAGTTAACATGGGTAGTCATCATGGATTAATCATCTCTACGAATCTCTGCCAAGTTACCCCTCCCAGGTGGCATGTCTTAACCCAGTTAAAGAATGTCCTAAAAGAGACACATGCATTCGGGAATTGTTTTGATTGGGAGGCTATTTTGGATGTCCCCTCAAATAACCAATGGATGTAGGCCCTGCATGAAAGAATGAATGAATAAATGAAAGAATGATTGGAATCAATGAGAAAAAATATTTATCAAGTGTTTACTATATATCAGGCACTGTGATGAGTGCTGGGAGCACAAATAAAATCAAAAACAAAGTTAGCCCTTGCCCTCAAGGAACTTACATTCTAATAGGAAAAGATACCACAGATATGGGAATGAATGCCTCTTCTACTATTTCATTTTGGATAATTGGATAGTCCACTATTTGCAAAGGGCATGTTTGGTCCCCTGTAGTCTTTCTTCTAACGCAGTACTTAGCACCTGAAAACTTACAAAATAGCATCATGTCCATTTGAAAATGTTTTGCTCTTTGGTCTATCATACATACTGTAAACATATGAAAAGAAAAGTGATTCGGACAGTCTTTTAGAAAGATAAGTTAAAAGAATAGTTACTGGGGTCATAGGACAGTATAGAAATGGGGCCATTTCATCAGCAGGTACAAACACTAGGCCAACATGATATGAGCATTCACATTAGTCTCAGTTTCTTAATGTATGATCCTTTCTTCTTTCTTTGTTTCTATATGTGTTTGTTATCTTCTCCATTAGCTTGTGAGCTATTTTAGGAAAGGGACTGTTTTTGCCTAGTGCTTAACACAGTGCCTGATATATAGTAAACACTTGATAAATATTTTTTCTCATTGATTCCAATAATTCACAGTGGCAGAGGCTTAGTAAATATCTATTCATTGGTTGACCCATGATTTCATTGAATGGGGAATTCCTCATATGCAAAATTTTTTCAGAGATACATAACAGCAACTCATATGCAACATAGAGTCTTAGAAAATTATCTGGTGTCACTGAGGGGTTAAGTGAGTTGTCTAGGGTCACAGTCATGTCAGAAGCAAGACTTCAACCCAAGTTTTCCTCACCCCAAGACCTGCCATAAACGCTCTATGTTCTACACCAGTGGTCTACACCAGTGGTTCTACACCAGTGTTCTGCAAACATTTCCTATAATGCGCAAGATAGTAATTACCTTACAAGTTGTGAGTAAAGAGGCAAATTTGAGGACATTATGTAGGTACTTATAAAACAAGAGAGAAAAATGGAAAAATAATGAGAAGAATAGAATTGGAGGGGGGAACTTTTCACCTAATCAGGGTTCAAATATAGGGTTCTTTATCATTAAAATCTATTACCAATATTCATCTGTTAATGTTGATCTGTCATGAGATTTTATATATCCTTCCCTTAAAATGTCTTTTTATCTAGATAGGTACTGCCAAATACTGATATCAATACATGACTCACTATCTCTCTCTCTCTCTCTCTCTCTCTCTCTCTCTCTCTCTCTCTCTCTATATATATATATATATATATATATATATATATATATATGCATATATAATATATATTTTTTCACTAAATATTTCTAAATTTCATTTAATACTCCATTTTAAATATAAATTTGAAATTCTCTCCCATGCTCCCGCCTCTCCCCCAGCCCTTGAGAACATAAGTAATATGATATCAATTATACATGTGAAATCATGTAAAACATATTCCTGCATTAGAAATGTTGCAAAAGGAACACACACACACACACACACACACGAGAAGAATAAAGTGACAAAAAGTATGCTTCACTGTGCACTCAGAGTTCATCTGTTCTAGTTGAACACTGTTATAATATTGCTGTTACTATGTGCAATGTTGTCCTAGTTCTGCTTACTTTAATTTGCATGAGTTCATATAAGTCTTCCCAGGTTTTTCTGAAACCATCCTCCTCATTTCTTATAGCACTACAGTATTCTATTACAATCACATAACATAATTTGTTCAGCCATTGCCTAATTGACGGGCATTCCCTCAATTTCCAGTTTTTACCACTACAAAAAAGCTGAATTCAATATTTTTCTACAAATAGGGCCTTTTTTCCCCTTTCTTTGATCTCTTTAGGACACAGAACTATTTGTGGTATTGCTGGGTCAAAGGGTATGCATGGTTTTATAGCTCTTGGGGCACAGTTCCAAATTTGTAAACAGAACAGTTGGACTAGTCCACAACTTGACCAATACTGTATTAGTATCCCTATCTTCCTACATCCTATTCACCATTTGTCATTTTCCTTTTCTGTAATGTTAATCAATCCTGTAGGTGTGAGATGGTTCCTCAGAGTTGTTTTAATTTGTATTTTTCTAATCAATAGTGATTTAGGGCACTTTTATATGACTATTGATAGCTTTGATTTCGTTCAGAAAACTGCCTTTTCATATGCTATAGCTATTTATCAATTGGAGAATGACTTGTATTTTTATAATTTGGGTTCAATTATCAAAATATTTGAGAAATGAGGACTTCATTAGAGAAAATTGTTGTAAATGCACCACCCCATCACCAGTTTCTCATCTTCCTTCTAATTTTGGTTGCATTAGTTTTGTGTGTGTAAAACCTTTTCAAATATTGCATAATCAAAACTATCCATTTTATTTCCCATGATCCTCTCTATCTCATTTGGAAATGAACTCTTCCCTTATCCATAAATCTGACAGGTAAATTTTTCCATATTCCCCTGATTTATTTATATCATGCATCATGTCTAAATCGTGTATTGATTTTGACCTTATTTTGATATATGTTGTGAGATATTGGTTTATGTCTAGTATATGCCAAACTACTTTCCAATTTCCCCCAAAATTTTTGTCAAATGGTGAGTTAGTGCTCCCAAAGCTTGGATTTTTGTGTTTGCTAAACACTAAATTAGTATGATCATTTATTGCTTCATGTTGCATATGAAGCAATGTATCTGTGTAATCTATTCCACTAATATGTTACTCTATTTCTTAGCCAGTAACAGACTGTTTTGATGATTACTGCTTTGTAATATAGTATAAAATCTGGTATTCCTAGGCCCCCTTCCTAAACTTTTATTTTCATTGATTTCCTTGATATTCTTAACCTTTTGTTCTTCTAGATGAATTTTATTTTTTCTATCTCTATAAAATATTCTTTGATCCTTTAATTAGTATTATGCTGAATAATTAAATTAAAAGGTAGAATTGTCATTTTTACTATATTGACTCAGGCTACTTATGAAGAATTGATATGTTCCTATTTATTAAGCTCTATCTTTATTTGTGTTAAGAGTGCTTTGTTATTATGTTCATATAGTCCCTGGGTTTTTATTGGCAATAGATTATAAATATTTTATGTTGTCTGCAGTAATTTTAAAAGGAATTTTTGTTTCTATCTCTTCCTGCTGTGTTTTGGTGGTAATATATAGAATGAGGATGATTTATATATGTTTATTTTAAATCAAGCAATTTTGCTAAAGTAATTGTGTCAACTAGTTTTTAGTTGATTCTCTAGCATTCTCTAAGTATACCATGATATCATCTGCAAAATGTGTTAGTTTTGTTTCCTTATTGCCTATTTTAATTCCTTCAATTTCTTTTCCTTGTCTTATTACTATACATAGCATTTCTAGTACAATATTGAATAATAGTGGTGGTAATGAACATACTTGCTTTGCCCCTCATTGTACTGGGAACTCTTCTAGTTTATCCCCATTACAGATAATGTTTGTTCTTGGTTTTAGATAAATACTACTTATCATTTTAGGAAAGGCTTCATTTATTCCTCTTCTTTCTATGTTTTTTTTAGTAACAATGATGTATTTTGTTTAAAAAAAGAAGTTTTTTTTTTCATCTTGATAAAATTGTATGATTTTTGTTGGTTTTGTTGTTGACAGTTACCTAATATTATACCAACCTTATATTCCTAGTGTGAATCTAACCCTGTCAACATATGTGATCTTTGTGAGATATCGCTACAATCCATAAGCATACAATTTTAATTGAGTATATTCATTGCTTGGAAAGCATTTGTAGAATTCTGTTAGATTCATTTCTTTAAAAAATATTTGCCTTTTAGCATGTTATTACATTGAAGATCAAACATTTCCAATTGAAGTTAGGTAGAAGCTATGTAGCTGCATTGTTCGAAGGATACTGAAATATCTTTTTCTTTGCATGTGCACTGAATTCCAAAATATAATGCTTAAATTATAGAGTGAACAGGGAAAATATATTCACTGAACATTTGCTTTGGAAAAGTGATCTTTCTTCTTGTTTTAACTTCTGACAACATGAGAAGTATATAAAGCAGGTTGACATTCCTTACAATTCAAACAATGTTAGTTGTCATTGAATTAACTTTGTCACAGCATAAGTTTCACAAACACATGATGCTGTGCCTTGAAAATTTAGGTGAAAATCAAATCATTAAGAAACACAAATCACATTAAAAGCTAATTTCCAAACCCATTCAGTGATTGTTCAATAGTAGCTGTTGAGGGTGGCTCCTTTTCTTCAGAAAAAAATCTTTCTGGGCTCTGAGATCAGTCATAATAAAACTTTTGCTTTATCTCGTCTTATGATCTCGTCACATGATGAGTATACACTGGTATTCTTCTTTTTTAATTGAGGTAGGTAACGGTAATATATATGACCCTTTAAACACTGTTGAGTTATAACTTCATAGCTTCAATTTGTAGTGTGCTGGGCATTAAATAAGGAATGATGACAGCTCCATGTTGGGTCTCATGCAACTACTCAACCAGGTCATTGTTGTCCAAAAGAAGACATGGAAAATACATAAAGGAACAAGAGGGCTATTAGGAAACTAAAATTTAAATTTCATATATTTCTCATGTGTCATGAAGTCTTAACCTTCTTTTGATTTCTTTGAATAATTTAAAGATGCAAAAAAATTAAAAAATGTTTTATACTCACAGTCCATAAAAAAAAAAAAAAAAACTAGGTGATGAGCTAGATTTGGCCAGCAAGTCCTAGTTTACGGATCCCTATTCAACATAATGCAACCTCTCTTGATAAATATTATTGTATAAAAATTCTCATCTATGATTTATTTAAATATAAATGCCCTGTTATTTTGCTGAAATAAAAAAGTGCAGGTCATCATTGTTATTGGAAACAACCTTTCCCTTCCCCACTCATTCCCACCCTGCTCCTCCCATTCTATAGGATATCTGATAGGGTCAGCTCAGAATTTCACCTTGGAAGCTGGTTTCTGGTACCATCTGAAATAAGTAAGAAGGAAAAGCAGGAAAGAGGGAATGGAAGAAGGAATGAAAAAAGGGAGGGAGGAAGGAAGGGCAAAATTGATCTATGTTTAGAGTGGTATTTTGAGTTGTGCCTTATCCTCATTTAAAACCATATCTCTCATGACAGCAGAATCCAGTAATAGAAACAGAGTGTGAGATTCACAGAGCTTGGCTTATATCTTTAGATAGAAAGATCAAAAAAGAACAAAAAAAAGAACAAGCCATTTATGGAGTAGAGGGGGTAATCTTTTAGCTTTTCTTAAATCTAATATGTTCAATAGATGTGGTCTTATGTTGGCTTCCATGTTTTAAAGTCTTTGAGGCAGAAAACACCTATTGTTAATCAACCTTGCAATGACTAAGCAGTTGCTTAATTAATTAATCACTTAATTAACCTAACAAGCATTTCTTTTTTTTAATTAAGATTTTTATTTTTAGTTTATAACACTCAGTTCTGCATGATTTTGAGTTCCAGATTTTCTTCGCCCCTCCCTCCCCTCCCTCCCCAAGACAGCACGGAATCTGATATATCTTCTACATATAGCTTCTCATTGAATTTATTAACAAGCCTTTCTTAAGTTAATACAATGCACAATGCCATGTTTCAGGAAAGCGAGAAGTAAAAACACAAATAAGACAGTTGTAGCCTTCAAGGAAAATGCATGCTAGCCTGGCTTAAAGGTCACTTCTGGAATTCTATGTGAATCTATTATTCTAAAACCTTATGGAATCAGACTTAGATTTAGAAAACTAGAAAGCAGTCTGTGTCAGGCCACAGACACCCTAAATGTGTGAAAGGAATGGTGTGTTAATCACAGAGGGAGAGCAAAAGACAACTGATGGAGACAGCCCACTCATTCCACTGATACCACACAATGCCAAGGAAACACAGGAAAAGGTGCCAGCATGTAAGAAGGACCCCCTAAATTACTTTGTCTTTAAATTGTTCCAACATATTTTTAATTGACTCCTCTAGGGCCTAGTCAAAGCAAGTCAAAAAAGAATTTGACCAAAAGCAACTCTAAACATTTTCTGGTATTTGAAATCAACTCAACCTCTACCTTTGATGAAATGACAAATTAAAATTCAGGGGAGAAGTGACAGCAGGAATATTTGATAGCAGAGGATGCATGCTAATTGCTTGGAGTTTAGCACTGAGTTCATGTGATTCTGGAAAGGTTGTTGGAATGTAAGGGGAGAAATGTTTGGCAGATAGAGGTGAATCTGGTCTATGAATGTGTTATGGATCATGTGAAAATCCCAGTGTCTGGAAAACAAATGCAGGACAAAGAACACAGCACATTCCCCAGACTGGAGATAAAATGTAGCAGGAGATGAGATCACAGCAACACTCAGATACATTTAAACCATTCAAATACCCATAATTTTCACAACCTTTCATTTGTCTGAGATATCGAGGATGTGTGATTTCCATCACAGATTGCAAGGGACACTTTCCTAACCATAACTTAGTAGATGTCTAAGAGCAAAAGTTTTAATCTTGGGTCTAGGGTCTACGGATAGATTTCAGAGGGTCTATGAACTTTGATGGAGAAAAACAGAGCTGTATCTTTTTTCATTAACTTCTAACTGAAATTTAGTCCCTTCCTTCCTTCCTTTATCCCTTCCTTCCTCGCTCGCTTTCTTTCTTCTTTCCTTCCTCCCTTGCTTGCTTCCTTCCTTTCTTCCTCTCCTTCCTTCCTTCCTTCCTTCCTTCCTTCCTTCCTTCCTTCCTTCCTTCCTTCCTTCCTTCCTTTCTTCCTTCCTGCCTTCCTGCCTTCTTTCCTGCCTTCCTTCTTGCCTTCCTTCCTTCCTGCCTGCCTTCCTTCATGCCTTCTTTCCTGCCTTCCTTCTTGCCTTCCTTCCTGCCTGCCTTCCTTCCTGCCTTCTTTCCTTCTTCCCTTCCCCATTTCCCTCCTTTTTCTTTCTTTCCTTCCTTCCTTTCTTCCTTCCTTCCTTCCTTCCTTCCTTCCTTCCTTCCTTCCTTCCTTCCTTCTTTCTTTCTTTCTCTCTCTCTCTCTCTCTCTCTCTCTCTCTCTCTCTCTCTCTCTCTCTCTCTCTCTCTTTCTCTCTCTCTCTCTCTTTCTTTCTTTCTTTCCACACAGCTAGTAAGTGGCTGAGCCCAGATTTGTATTCAGGTCCTTCTGACTACAGGGCTCTATCCGCTGCACCACTTAGCTGCACCATTTAGCATTTCTTTCAATTATTAAAGAATATTATTTTGACATAGGTTCCATATACTTCACCCGACTGCCAAAGAAAGCCATGACACAGACATTATTTAGGTACCCTGTCTTAGATACTGATGAAGTTAAGAGAGTTTCAGGGACTGATCCAGAGCTAAGCAACTCATGATAGAAGAAGAATTGAACCCAGGCCAAAAACTGCCACACCTTTACTGCACAGTTGCTCTGAAAATGTAATGACTTTTATTCAACAAGGTCTTCCAAGAATGTTAGAAATTTTTCATTCAAATAAACAAAGAAATGCAGAAATAGAGAAATGCAAAAATAGATCTCATTTTAAAATAGTATATAAATCTCACAAAATAATTTTTCTTGACTTCCTTAATAAGACATCCTCAAAATCAGTGCATTTTAAAAATATAGCTTAAAACTGCATTAAGGCTTTTAGGACTGGGGCAACTAGGTGGCATGGTGAGTAGAGCACCGGCCCTGGAGTTAGGAGGACCTGAGTTCAAATCCAGCCTCAGATACTTGACATACTTACTAGCTGTGTGACCTTGGGCAAGTCTCTTAACCCCAATTGCACTGCCTTCCCCCCTCCAAAAAAAAAAGGACTTTTAGGATACCCTCTAAAAGGTAAATTTTCTCTAGCTTAAAGAAAAAAAAATGTGTTCTGTGTTATCATAGCATAATTACTTAAGGAAGATTGCTGTACTTACCCTTCTAAAATCATTTTCATTTCTTGGCCACTTTTCAGGGAAAATGTGTGAATCTTCTGTCAATTATTGTGAATGCAATCCTTGCTTTAATGGAGGGTCCTGCCAGAGTGGAGTGGAATCCTATTACTGCCATTGTCCATTTGGTGAGTGCAGTTTTCTTTTTGGTTTTCAAGATCGGTCCTGGATGCTCCCCAAAATAGTATTAGTGTTAAAGATAGATTTGGAGTTGTTGAGAGAGTATAAAATGCATACAGTGATAGTAAGTTAAATTTAAAAAAAACAAATCACTAGGGAACTGAAGATAGTGAAATCCATATGGCACATCCACTAATTTTGGTGATTCAATGCCTCATCATGTCTTTGAGATGACTCTGGCTTACAGAAAACTACATCTGAAGAGCTCATTCCCGCTCCCCCCTCAAAAAAAAACTCTAGAAAGTTGCAAAGGTTTCCCATCTTGCAGTTTCTGTCAATGTGGCAAATCCAAGGTTGGCTAAGTTTAAAGATGCTAAGGGCCATGCTGGCCCCATGGGAACAAAGGCTTTGAATGTAGTAGCTCATACATCTAATCTCTAAAAGAGTAGAGGGATTGTAGTCATGGGGCTGGGAGAGGGAAACCATACCAAATAAAAGATGAACACTGAAATAACAGCAACAAATAAAAATAGTATTCTATCCATATACAATGGTTATAATATATAAAATGTAGTATTAGTTATATATAATTACCATATACAGCTTATATATGGTATTTATATTTTCTATTATAGTTATATAGAATATTAATTATATAATTATAATACATAATTTATATTACATTACAATATTTTTATTTTATATTTATATCAAATATATAATATTAACTATATATGATTATACTTGTATAATTAATAGTATATATAATATAAACATATATACATATATGCATAGACACATGCATGTATACATACACATACATATATATGTATGCATATATGTGTATGCATGTGTGTGTGTATGAAATAGTGTTTTTTGCAAAGTTCTTTACAAATATATAAATATATTTCATTTTGTCCTCATAACAACTCTGGGAGGTAGGTGCATTAATTAACCCTATTTTACAGATGAGGAAACTGAGTCCTACAGAAGTTAAGTGACTTGTCTAGGATTACTGGATCTAAATTATGCTCTTTTTGACTCCACAACCAGTACTCTGTACACTGTGCCACCTAAGGGCCTAAGTTGAGAAGTGAAGAAATGAGTGTTTATTGAATGCCTTCTGTGTTCAGAACAACACCAAAGAGACCATCAAATAAAAATTCTTCAGTACTTTTATCATTCTACCCAAGTACTTTATTAGGGTCCACATTATTTTCCTCATTAGAATCAAAGCTCATTGAGGATAGAGACTCCTTCAAAGTAACTATTCACCTGACACACAGTAGGAGCCTTTAGCAAATGTGTGTTGATTGACTGATTTCTTCGATTACAGGTATTCACATAGCCATGTGAATGAAGAGATATATTGGTAAATTTTTAACAACTGACTCTCTAGGAAAAAAAATGTATAAAACATAAATATAGTTATGACACTTTAAAGTTTAATCTTCATTACTAATATTTTCTTCATTACTTTAAGTCTATGCAATCAAAAAAATAATAAATCATGCCCTGATTTATATAATTTGCTGATTTTTGAGGTATAAATGTTCATACTAACAATTTAACAATCAGCTATCATGAGCCCATATGAGCTGGCTCCATCATAGCTCTGCATAAAAGTATCCTTGAATCTAACCTCATTAAAAAAATCCTCAGATTCAGGTTGTTGTGTTCAAATTGTCTCTGATTATATATGTGTTTTTTTCAACTTTAGGAGTCTTTGGAAAACATTGTGAATTGAATAGCTATGGATTTGAGGAATTATCATACATGGAATTTCCAAGCTTGGACCCCAACAACAATTATATATATGTCAAGTTTGCAACCATCAAAAGCCATGCCTTGCTATTGTATAACTATGACAATCAGACAGGAGAACGGGCTGAGTTCTTGGCCCTGGAAATAGCAGAAGAGCGACTGAGGTTCTCCTATAACATTGGCAGCGGCACGTATAAACTGACCACAATGAAAAAGGTGTCCGATGGACATTTCCATACTGTGATTGCCCGAAGAGCTGGCATGGTAAGGCATTACTGTGTTGTTCAGTTGTTCCATTATTCCAACTTTTTGTGAGCCAATGTACTACAACAGGCCAGGCACTTCTACCCTCCACTATTTCCCAAAGTCTGCCCAACCTCATGTTTGTTGCTTCTGTGACACTATAACTATCCACCTCATCCTCTGCCATTGCCTTTTTATATTATTTTCAATCTTTCCTAGCATCAGGGTCTTTTCCAATGAAAGCATTGGTGCATGAAGCAGTAAAGGTATTGCCTTCCAAATCTGTGAGACATGAAAGATTAGCAAGAATTCGACTTTAAATTGAGTAAAATTGGGCACATTCACTATGTTGTCAATTTGGGGCAATTATAGCATGTTACTTCAAAAGAAACATTTCCCTCGAAGCTACCAGAAAAAACAGAATCTCAGATATAAATGAAATTTCAAAGGGCACATACTTTAAATCATACCTGATCAGATATATCTTTAATACTATCCCTGACAAATGGTCATCAAGTCTTTCGCTGTCTCCAGAAGGAATCCATTCCACATTTAGACAGCTTGCTCTGTTAGCATAATTTTTTGATACATCTTTCCCAAATCTGCCTCTCTAAACCTTTCACCCATTGTTTTTACTCCTACTCTCTGGGGTCAAGCAGAAAGGTCAAATCTCATTTCCAGAGAATGACTGTTCAAATCCTTAAAGAGAGATATATGCCCTGAAAAGAGAAATCTTACTAATTTTGAGTTGAACATCACTAGCTGCCTTGTGTCTGCCCACTTGGACCTCTCTTGTGGCCCCAGAATTTTGGAAATAATGCTGATTTCAGGTAATTTCATTCAGTAAATGTTTAAGAAATGTTTTTTACTCTATATTACCTTGACCAGTTCCAGACTAGATAAAAAGGATTACTGGTGTTTCTCTTTCCTTTTATTGATCATTGATTCATCTGGAACCCTTTTCAATCTTTTCTGGGAAATTTCTTAAGAGAGATGGACTCAAACGTGTCCTTTCTTATTGACTGCTTTGCCAGGAACAACCCATAGACTCATTGTATGGAAAGTACTTTGCAAACCTCTCTAAAGTAAAGTAAAGCTATTGGTGTGAATTAAAAATCCAGGCTGGGGGATGTCTCATTTTTTTGTAAGATAGTTGGACTGACTAAGCCCTAAAATTTAGTTGGTCCCAAGGTCGACACAAGCCAGCAATGGGATATAACTACTAGAAAAGCTCATGCCCATTGAAAAAACAGAAATAGAATTTGAGTGCCCAGTTCAATGGGATCAAGAGTTCTTCTGAAGGTTGAACTAATCAAACTGCATCCACAATACTGGATTGAGCTCAGGAGACCATAGTTTAAGTAGGGCATTTTAAAGTAAAGCTTGTATAGAAGAGGATAACCAGTGTAAGAAGGATAGTTACACTATATGAGGAATGGCTGAAGAAATGTAGCATGTTTAGCCTGGAGATTAAACTGAAAGGGGTATGATAGGTGTCATCAGATTTTGTAGAATCTCTCTTCTAGAGGGAACATATTTATTCAGCTTCACTTCACAAATGAGTATTAGAAAGATTGAGTTGACTTTACATGCTATCTGATTTTAGGTCCATCTAAAATAATGGCATAGAAGTGTGGCATAGTAGATAAGGCACTAGAGCTATAACCAGGAAGACCTGAGTTCAAATCACATCTTAGATACTTAAGTGTGACCTTAGGAAAGTAATTTAACTTCCGCATGACTCAGTTTCCTCATCTGCAAAATGTAATAGTTGTACCCAATGGTCTCTAAGGTCTCTCCAAGCTCTAAATGTATGATTCTCTGATACTTTTAATTTCTAAAAATTGGACCCATTTAAAAATGAATCAGGCTGCCTCTGAGTTGAGATTTCTATGCCAATGGAAGTGTTCAGAGGACATCTGTCAGAGATATTGTAGAAGGAGTCAATTCATTAAGTGAAAGAATGGACTGGATGACTATGGCCTCTTTCATCTTTCAGCTTCCAAGATTCTACAAATTATGTGGGGGGGAGGGAAAGAGGAGAAGGGAAAATCAGAATCCCTTCATAGGAGGGGCCACCCTTCCCTTATCTTTGTCATCTTGTGCCAAATGCAGTTTGGCGGTGCAAAATGCACAAAGATTCATCCTAGTCTCTGTACTTCTTAAGCATGGTTATTTTCCCTTTTTGTCAAAAGACATAGAAAATAAAGTCCCTACTGGATTTTGCATCTGTCATATCTTACTGTGTAAAGGGATTTGGTTGTGGAATGGTAAAGTCATTAACTTTTCAGTTTTGAAATATTGCAGCAACATAATAGAAACATCTCAACTCAAAGAAGTAATTGTAGAGAAATGGTACTGTAAGAAGAAGGAATATTTGACTGTAGAAATTAAATTAAAGGAACTCTGATCCAAATAGAACATGATCTCAAATATCCATTGCATTGGATGGAAGTGCAGCCACTGTGCTTACTTTTAGAATTTAGAAAATAAAGATTAAATTTGGGGGAAATTATGATTGCTGGAAAACCTAGGAGGGTAATTTTCCTGGTTTTCTCCATGTGTTATGTTTCTATCCTTGTGACTACTCTAATGCACAAAGAACAGCAGAAAAGTATATTATCTATGAAACTCTGTATCTCCATTATACGCAGCTTCTTTAAACTGTATGATGAATTCAGCTGTTGATTTCAAAGTCATCCTGCTTTTCTGTTTCCTTCCAAATTTATTTCTGTGAATTCTAAAATGATTTCTTGTTTCTTCCTTTCCTTTCCTCTCGTCTCCTCTTTTCTCCTCTCCTTACCTCTCGCCTCCCCTCCCCTCCACTTCCCTCCACTTCCCTCCCCTCCCCTCCCCTCCCCTCTTCTCCTCTCCTCTCCTCTCCTCTCCTCTCCTCTCCTCTCCTCTCCTCTCCCCTCCCCTCCACTCCCCTCCCCTCCACTCCCCTCCACTCCCCTCCCCTCCACTCCCCTCCACTCCCCTCCCCTCCTCTCCCCTCTTCTCCTCTCCTCTCCTCTCTCTCTCTCCCCCCCCTTTCTCTAATCCTTCCTCCCCTCCTTTCTATCTTTAAAAGTC